>NC_084548.2:65702500-65705000 GCF_033978685.3 Nerophis lumbriciformis
CGGCCATGAACACATCACCAAAACATTAGTAAAAAAAAAATGATATCTAGCAAAAGTGGTCATTTTCTGCAGTACAAACCAGACCAACAGCAACTTTGTTATATCAACAGCAGCCGCTCGCTCTTTCTCACTTGCGCCAACACATGCACATATGGCACTTAGCCAGTGATGCGTTTACAGACACACAAATATCCAGCACACATGCAGTGGGCAACGCCCAAAATATTAGGTACAACTAGGGTGAAAATACTGGGCATCGCAAACACTATTGAAGCAGATGTTATGGTTCTAGTGCAATCTTTATTTTATATCGCACTATTAACGGAAAAACTGTCCATCCATCACTTTACTGAGCAAAACTCTTTATTATCCGCCATAAACACATCACCAAAACATTAGTAAAAAAAATGATATCTAGCAAAAGTGGTCATTTTCTGCAGTACAAACCAGACCAACAGCAACTTTGTTATATCAACAGCAGCCGCTCGCTCTTTCTCACTTGCGCCAACACATGCACATATGGCACTTAGCCAGTGATGCGTTTACAGACACACAAATATCCAGCACACATGCAGTGGGCAACGCCCAAAATATTAGGTGTGAAAATACTGGGCATCGCAAACACTATTGAAGCAGATGTTATGGTTCTAGTGCAATCTTTATTTTATATCGCACTATTAACGGAAAAACTGTCCATCCATCACTTTACTGAGCAAAACTCTTTATTATCCGCCATAAACACATCACCAAAACATTAGTAAAAAAAATGATATCTAGCAAAAGTGGTCATTTTCTGCAGTACAAACCAGACCAAAAGCAACTTTGTTATATCAACAGCAGCCGCTCGCTCTTTCTCACTTGCGCCAACACTTAGCCAGTGATGCGTTTACAGCCACACAAAAGTCGGACAACTCCAACACCACACATAAAGTGTCATTCCAGGTCGTTACACTATGATTTACCAATCAAATGTGTGCTTATTCTAGTGTCATTTTATTAGGAATCTTCATTTATAAATATTAATAATGAAATGCTGTTAGTAAAAAAAATTATTTTTTACAAACAGGAAGTTGCAGGAATGTACACATGATCCCCTGCTTACATCTCATTGTGCAACATGTGAATGTTTTAATGGGAACTAAATGCAATGTCTGAAAGGGGTACAAATTATTTCCAAAGCAGGACCTCCACCCAGACCAGGGGTCGGCAACCCGCGGCTCTGGAGCCGCATGCGGCTCTTTGATCACTCTGATGCGGCTCAGCAGCTCACTTGCTGAACCCCCCAATTTTCCCGTGAGACTTCCGGATTTCAGTGCCTCTCGCAGAAAACTCCCGGGACTAATATTCACCGATTTTCACCCTTATGGCTATAATAAGGGCGTGCCATGATGGTACAACATTTGGCGCCCTCTATAATCTGTATTAACAGCGTGCCAGCCCAACTCTTGTTATACAATATACATCTTCTGCTTGCACACGTACGTGACAGCAAGGTATACTTGGTCAACAGCCACACAGGTTACACTGACGGTGGCCATATAAAACAACTTTAAGACTCTTACTAATAATGCGCCACACTTTGAACCAAAACCAAACAAGAATGACAAACACATTTCGGGAGAACATCTGCACCTTAACACAACATAAACACAACAGAACAAACACCCAGAATCCCATGCAGCCCTGACTCTTCCGGGCTACATTATACACCCCTGCTACCACCAAACCCCGCCCCCACCCCAACCCTGCTCCCTCACACATCAACCCCCCCCTCTGTGCGTCGGTTGAGGTGGGCGGGGTGCATAATGTATCCCGGAAGAGTTAGGGCTGCATGGGATTCTGGGTATTTGTCCTGTTGTGTTTATGTTGTGTTACGGTGCAGATGTTCTCCTGAAATTGGTTTGTCATTCTTGTTTGGTGTGGGTTCACAGTGTGGCGCATTATTAGTAAGAGTGTTAAAGTTTTGTTTTTTTACCGCCACCGTCAGTGTGACCCATGTGGTTGTTGACCAAGTATGCCTTACTGTCACCTACGTGATCAAGCGGAAGCCCCATACAACATGTGGCTGATCAGGCACGCTGGTTGCAGTGGGCGCTATATGCTGTAACATCACGGCACGCATGACGCTGACAAAACCCGCGTGCCGCACCAGCTTACAAATTCCATATAAAAGGTGTGGGCAGCGTGTCTGAGACCCCTGGTTTATACATAGCACAAAGCAAAAAAAAAAATCGCATGCAGTGTTATTTCATTTACAATTTCAAAAATTTTTTGCGGCTCCCATTGTTTTCTATAATTTGTGAAACTGGTCAAAATGGCTCTTTGACTGGTAAAGGTTGCCGACCCCTGACCCAGACAAACAATACAAGTACACAGTTCATGAAAAACAATATTTGTTGTTATTGTCATTGTAAGTGGGCCTAAACACTTATATTAGACATGGAAATGACTGCTGTCATTTGATTATAATAATAAGAGAATGTTGTCTGTCTATCTGTGT
>NC_084548.2:65710000-65717500 GCF_033978685.3 Nerophis lumbriciformis
TGCCAATTTTACAAGAAGAAAGTCGACACATTTTGAGTAAATGACTGCTTTTAGTTCATTTGTTGTTGTTGAATTTTTTGTTTTTAATTGGTTTTTAATATTCATTATTTACTTCAAGTTATTACAGTATATCTCTATATACATAATTATTTTATAAATTTTGACTGAAGAGGGCGCATTTCAATTTCTTACACACACTTATTACATATGTTGGCCAGAGAGGGAGAACTTAAATTTTTTACACACACTTGTTATTTCATATGTTGACCAGAGGGGGAGCACTTTTAAAAGCGACACACAGTCAATGTGGAAAATCCCTCCTTTTTGGGACCACCCTCACTTTCTAGCTATATAAAGATGTGTATTTACAACATTAATAATATATACATACTATGCAAATATACAAAAGCTTGTTGTGAAAAATGAGTTGGAATTTCACAAGAAAAAGGTCACAATTTCACAAGAAAAAGTTAGAATTTTGCCAGTATTATAATAAAAGTCGTCATTTTACTCAATGCAATTCAAAATGTTACAAGAAAAACGGAACATTTGTGCAATATTATGATAAAAGTTGGAATTTTACTCAATAACAGTCGCAATTTTACAAGAAAAGCTGAACATTTTGGCAATTAAATGAAAAGAGTCGTCATTTTACTCGATTAAAGTCACAATTTTGTGAGAAAACGTTCAAATTTTGGCAATATAATAATAAAAATAATCGGAATTTTACTTGGCAAAATGATGACAAAAGTCGTAATTTTACTCAAAAAAGGTCACTGTTTCACAAGAACAACAAAAAAATTGGGCAATATTGTGATAAAAGTCTGAATTTTATATGACAAATGTCACCATTTTGCATTAAAACGTACAAATTTTACATAAAAAAAGTAATACATTTATCCGAAAATATTGCAATATTACAGAAACATAAAGAATATGAGAAATTGTTGCCAATTTTACAAGAAGAAAGTCGACACATTTTGAGTAAATGACTGCTTTTAGTTCATTTGTTGTTGTTGAATTTTTTGTTTTTAATTGGTTTTTAATCTTCATTATTTACTTCAAGTTATTACAGTATATCTCTATATACATATTTATTTTACAAATTTTGACGGAAGAGGGCGCATTTCAATTTCTTACACACACTTATTACATATGTTGGCCAGAGAGGGAGAACTTAAATTTTTTACACACACTTGTTATTTCATATGTTGACCAGAGGGGGAGCACTTTTAAAAGCGACACACAGTCAATGTGGAAAATCCCTCCTTTTTGGGACCACCCTCATTTTGATAGATGTCACCACCAGGGGTGCAAATGAGACATTCTCTATTAGATGCAATGTTATTGGGACCATGATTTATGTCATCACTTGTTCACACCTCCTCATATGGAAGATACTTTTCCTTCTCGATGTCTCAAGAAGGCTAGAAATACAAGAACACACACACAGGGTCTACAGTAAAACCTCAAACTGTCCAGATATGACACATAAAAACCGATCCACATCCGTATCACGGTTCTTATTCATCCCCATTCTAAATCCATTCAGAATTTTTGAAAATCAATTTACATTTTTGAAAGAATTCATGTTTAAAAAGCAGAAAGAACATTTCTAACTTGTAACCTGTATTAGAATTATTGTTACAATAATTTTATCTAAGTTATCACAAAAACTTTGTGTTGAAATGAGTTCCCGGTAAGAAGACCAAAAGCTGTCTTTGAACCTACCAAGAATAAGGCTTGTAAAACTCCACTGTGTAGGGGGGAAAGCAAAATGAAGGTGTTCTGTTTCTTTCATGTATTGTAATCAACAGAAAGATATTGTCTGACCCAAGAACTACAAAAAGAAGAGGAAGCAGGACCAGACTCCCCTCCGGGCACCCCTTTTTTGAACTCTTTTACGAACCTCTTTTTGAACTCTTTTACGACCTCTTTTTTGAACTCTTTTACGAACCTCTTTTTGAACTCTTTTACGAACCTTTTTTTTTTTTGGACTCTTTTACGAACCTCTTTTTGAACTCTTTTACGAACCTCTTTTTGAACTCTTTTACGACATCTTTTTTGAACTCTTTTACGAACCTCTTTTTGAACTCTTTTACGAACCTTTTTTTGAACTCTTTTACGACCTCTTTTTTGAACCGACCTTTTCTTTTGAACCGTTTTTCGTAATCAAAGGCGATGGCTGTTTACGACCCCGACCCTTTGTAAGCAAAGCGTGCTGAGACACTGTACAAGGGTACAGTGTCCAGGCGTCTCTCCTCACTGAGCAAAAACTGAATTCTGTCTCTGTTTGATTCTTTGCTTCTTGTCTTGTTAAATAGATGTCATCTGTGTTTGAACCTGACAATTATTATACCAAATAATACATTGTTAGAATGGATTCTGAATCCAATCATCACCCCAATCGGTGGGAATGATTAGGTGGCCAAAGATTGACAGCCAAATCATTAGGAACACACACGCTAAGCAAAAAGAGTCCTTACGTTCTTGGACGGCTGGCGGAGGACGTCGCCCACGCCGCCGCCGTTCCTCAGGCCGTGATTCAGGACGGTGACGATGCACATCAGCAGCGTGTCGCACGCTCGCTCTGAGGTGGTCTCATCTGGGGACAAAGACAAGCATGTCTGAGTAGGTACACTCAAAAATATCCAAATCATAACTTTTATTTATTACGATTCGAAATCAATTCATAATTCTCAAGAATCGATTTAAAAAATATTACTTTGCAAATTTTATGCAAAATTTATTATTAAAAAAATAATACATTTTTGGATTAAAAACATTAAACAACTTATTGATATTATTATTAATATTGATGCTTTTCTTAATTTGTGGGTTCCTTTATTATTGTATTTAATTAGTATTGTATTTAATTAGCATTGTATTTCATTAGTATTGTGTTTGATGAGGTGGCGACTTGTCCAGGGTGTATGCCGCCTTCCGCCCCAATGCAGCTGAAATAGGCTCCAGCACCCCTGCGACCCCGAGAGTGACAAGCTGGAGAAAATGGATGAATGGATGGATTTATTTAACTAGTATTGTATTAAACTACTATTGTATTCAACTTGTATTGTATTTAATAAATATTGTATTTATTAGTATTGTATTTAACTAGTATTGCATTTAATTAATTAATATTGTAATAAACTAGTATTGTAATAAACTAGTATTGTATTAAACTAGTATTGTATTTAACTAGTATTGTATTCAATAAGTATTGTATTTATTAGTATTCTATTTATTAGTATTGTATTTAACTAGTATTGTATTTAATAAATATTGTATTTAACTAGCATTGTATTTAATAAAAATGGTATTTATTAGTATTGTATTCAACTAGTATTGTATTTAACTAGTATTTATTTAACAAGTATTGTATTTCATTAATATTGTATTAAATTTGTATTGTATTTAATTTGTATTGTATTTAATTAGTATTGTATTTAATACGTATTGTATTTAATTAGTATTGTATTTAACTAGTATTGTATTTAATTAATATTGTATTTGATGAGGTGGTGACTTGTCCAGGGTCTACCCCGCCTTTCCCCCCAATGCAGCTGAGATAGACTCCAGCACCCCCCGCGACCCCGAGAGGGACAAGGGGTAGAAAATGGATGGATGGATGCATGTATTTAATTAGTATTGTATTCAATAAGTATTGTATTTAATTAGTATTTTATTTAATTAGTATTGTATTTAATAAGTATTGTATTCAATTAATATTGTATTTACTAAGTATTGTATTTAATTACTATTTTATTTCATTAGTATTGTATTTAATAAGTAGTGTATTTAATTAGTATCGTATTTAACTAGTATTGTATTCAATTAGTATTGTATTCAATTAATATTGTATTCAATTAATATTGTATTTAATAAGTATTGTATTTAATAAGTATTGTATTTAATAAGTAATGTATTTAATTAGTATTGTATTTAATAAGTAATGTATTCAATTAGTATTGTATTCAATTAGTATTGTACTCAATTAATATTATATTTAATAAGTATTGTATTTAATTAGTATTGTATGTGTATGTCTTCTCAATAATTGTGAATGTCTATCCTAAGTTTTGTAAAGCTGGAGTTGCTCTACTTTCTTTTATTAAATGTACTATTCATGTTTTAATCATGTATTTATTAAATGATCAACATTCAAAAAGTAAGTATCATAGGTGCTTACATTCACATTTAAATTGTGATGATTTATTACGATTCTAAATCGATTCCTAATATTCCAAGAATCCATTTTATTTGTTTTGTGTCATCTTTATGCAGACTTTATTTTAAATAAAGAGTATTTTTTCTGTTTTCGTTATTGGCTTGAGTTGCTCTATATTCTATTTATTGACGAAATGGATCACCAGTCAATGAGTAGACTTGTGCTATCCCTGAATTCATTACAGTCGTGCTCACTAAAGATGATTCTCCCAAGATGTTATCCTGACACTTTGAACGCCCTCAGATAGAGAAAACGGCACAAGTCTACTCCAACAAACAAAAGGTGGCACCTTCCTCTTCGGCCTCGGCCGTGCAGCTGACGCCGTCGGCAGAACAGGACCGGGGTAACTCCTGCGAGGCGTGGCCCTGCCCCGGAGCTGGGGAGGCAAAGCGTTAGCCGGCCGTCACGTGACCTCAGGAGCCGCTTACCTTGGGCGATCTGCGGCAGCGGGTCCACCTCCATGATGAAGTCGTCCTTGAGGCACAGGAAGCCCACGATGGAGAAGAGGTAGACCAGGATGAGGGCGAGCAGCGCCGTCAGCAGGATGGAGCGTCCGTTGCGCGTCACGCTCTTGATCACGTTGAAGAGCGTCTCCTCGCGGTAGATCAGGTCGAACAGCTGCAAGTGAAGCAGGTCAGCCCGGGTCTGCAGCGCAGTTAGCACGTTAGCACGTTAGCGCCTACCAGGATGCTGTAGAAGAGCTCGTGGACGAAGAGGCCCAGCGTGGAGGTGAGCACGTAGGCCAGGTGGTAGAGGAACTCCACGTCCATCACCATGGCCTTGTAGCCCATGATGAAGGTGCCGTTGTTGCCCACAAAGCTCACCACGAACACGACCTTGTTGATCAGCTGCAACACAACGCTCGCCTTAAACCCGACCACACTGTGAGGACTATATTGCCAAAAGTATTTGGCCACCCATCCAAATGATCAGAATCAGGTGTCCTAATCACTTGGCCCAGGCACAGGTGTATAACATCAAGCACTTAGGCATGGAGATTGTTTCTACAAACATTTGTGAAAGAATGGGCCGCTCTCAGTGATTTCCAGCGTGGAACTGTCATACAAACCCTGTTTCCATATGAGTTGGGCAATTGTGTTAGATGTAAATATAAACGGAATACAATGATTTGCAAATCCTTTTCAACCCATATTCAATTGAATGCACTACAAAGACAAGATATTTGATGTTCAAACTCATAAACTTTATTTTTTTTTTGCAAATAATAATTAACTTAGAATGTTATGGCTGCAACACGTGCCAAAGTAGTTGGGAAAGGGCATGTTCACCACTGTGTTACATGGCCTTTCCTTTTAACAACACTCAGTAAACGTTTGGGAACTGAGGAGACACATTTTTTAAGCTTCTCAGGTGGAATTCTTTCCCATTCTTGCTTGATGTACAGCTTAAGTTGTTCAACAGTCCGGGGGTCTCCGTTGTGCTATTTTAGGCTTCATAATGCGCCGCACATTTTCAATGGGAGACAGGTCTGGACTACAGGCAGGCCAGTCTAGTACCCGCACTCTTTTACTATGAAGCCACGTTGATGTAACACGTGGCTTGGCATTGTCTTGCTGAAATAAGCAGGGGCGTCCATGGTAACGTTGCTTGGATGGCAACATATGTTGCTCCAAAAGCTGTATGTACCTTTCAGCATTAAAGGCGCCTTCACAGATGTGTAAGTTACCCATGTCTTGGGCACTAATACACCCCCATACCATCACAGATGCTGGCTTTTCAACTTTGCGCCTATAACAATCCGAATGGTTCTTTTCCTCTTTGGTCCGGAGGACACGACGTCCACAGTTTCCAAAAACAATTTGAAATGTGGACTCGTCAGACCACAGAACACTTTTCCACTTTGTATCAGTCCATCTTAGATGAGCTCAGGCCCAGCGAAGCCGACGGCATTTCTGGGTGTTGTTGATAAACGGTTTTCGCCTTGCATAGGAGAGTTTTAACTTGCACTTACAGATGTAGCGACCAACTGTAGTTACTGACAGTGGGTTTCTGAAGTGTTCCTGAGTCCATGTGGTGATATCCTTTACACACTGATGTCGCTTGTTGATGCAGTGCAGCCTGAAGGATCGAAGGTCACGGGCTTAGCTGCTTACGTGCAGTGATTTCTCCAGATTCTCTGAACCCTTTGATGATATTACAGACCGTAGATGGTGAAAGCCCTAAATTCCTTGCAATAGCTGGTTGAGAAAGGTTTTTCTTAAACTGTTCAACAATTTGCTCACGCATTTGTTGACAAAGTGGTGACCCTCGCCCCATCCTTGTTTGTGAATGACTGAGCCTTTCATGGAATCTACTTTTATACCCAATCATAGCACCCACCTGTTCCCAATTTGCCTGTTCACCCGTGGGATGTTCCAAATAAGTGTTTGATGAGCATTCCTCAACTTTATCAGTATTTATTGCCACCTTTCCCAACTTCTTTGTCACGTGTTGCTGGCATCAAATTCTAAAGTTAATGATTATTTGCAAAAAAAAATTGTTTATCAGTTTGAACATCAAATATGTTGTCTTTGTAGCATATTCAACTGAATATGGGTTGAAAATGATTTGCAAATCATTGTATTCCGTTTATATTTACATCTAACACAATTTCCCAACTCATATGGAAACGGGGTTTGTAGGATGCCACCTGTGCAACAAACCCAGTCGTGAAATTTCCTCGCCCCTACACACCCCATTCCACCACAGGTGCGCCGACCACGCCCCCCTCCACAAGGGGGAATTAGCTTAAATGGTAGAGTGCTTGCTTTGCATGTGAGAGGTAGTAGAATCAATACCGGCATTCTCCAGATATTAGCCCATTAGTTTTTTATTGTCAACAAAATGCTTTCTCCAAGTTAAGTATTTGGCCACCCATCCAAATGATGAGAATCAGGTGTCCTAATCACTTGGCCCAGCCTCAGGTGTATAAAATCAAGCACTTAGACATGCAGACTGTTTCTACAAACAGTGATTTCCAGCGTGGAACTGTCATAGGATGCCACCTGTGCAACAAATCCAGTCGTGAAATTTCCTCGCTCCTAAATATTCCAAAGTCAACTGTCGACTTTATTATAAGAAAAGTGAAGAGTTTGGGAACAACAGCAACTCAGCCACCAAGTGGTAGGCCAGGTAAACTGACAGAAAGGGGGGGTCAGCGGATGCTGAAGCGCATAGTGCAAAGACTTTCTGCACAGTCAGTTGCTACAGAGCTCCAAACTTCCTGTGACCTTCCAATTAGCCCACGTACAGTACGCAGAGAGCTTCATGGA
>NC_084548.2:65722500-65767500 GCF_033978685.3 Nerophis lumbriciformis
GAAGTGAGCAGGTCGTAGTACTCCAGATAAAAGAAGTAGTACCAGTTAATAGGAGTGAGTACCTCAATCTGAGAAGTGAGAAGATCGTAGTACTCCAGATAAAAGAAGTAGTACCAGTTAATAGGAGTGAGTACCTCAATCTGAGAAGTGGGCATGTCGTAGTACTCCAGATAAAAGTAGTACTAGTACCTAAATCTGAGAAGTGAGCAGGTCATAGTACTCCAGATAAAAGAAGTAGTACTAGTACCTCAATCTGAGAAGTGAGCAGGTCGTAGTAATCCAGATAAAAGAAGTAGTACTAGTACCTCTATCTGGGAAGTGAGCAGGTCATAGTACTCCAGATAAAATAAGTAGTACCAGTTAATAGGAGTGAGTACATCAATCTGAGAAGTGAGCAGGTCGTAGTACTCCAGATAAAATAAGTAGTACTAGTACCTCAATCTGGGAAGTGAGCAGGTCGTAGTATTCCAGATAAAAGAAGTAGTACCAGTTAATAGGAGTCAGTACCTCAATCTGAGAAATGAGCAGGTTGTAGTACTCCAGATAAAAGAAGTAGTATTAGTACCTCAATCTGGGAAGTGAGCAAGTCGTAGTAGTTCAGATAAAATAAGTAGTACCAGTTAATAGGAGTGAGTACCTCAATCTGAGAAGTGAGCAGGTCGTAGTACTCCAGATAAAAGAAGTAGTACTAGTTAATAGGAGTGAGTACCTCAATCTGAGAAGTGAGCATGTCGTAGTACTCCAGATAAAAGTAGTACTAGTACCTCAATCTGAGAAGTGAGCAGGTCGTAGTACTCCAGATAAAGAAGTAGTACTAGTACCTCAATCTGGGAAGTGAGCAAGTCGCAGTACTCCAGATAAAAGAAGTAGTACCAGTTAATAGGAGTGAGTACCTCAATCTGAGAAGTGAGCAGGTCGTAGTACTCCAGATAAAATAAGTAGTACCAGTTAATAGGAGTGAGTACCTCAATCTGAGAAGTGAGCATGTCGTAGTACTCCAGATAAAGGTAGTAGTACTAGTACCTCAATCTGGGAAGTGAGCAGGTCGTAGTACACCAGATAAAAGAAGTAGTACCAGTTAATAGGAGTGAGTACCTCAATCTGAGAAGTGAGCAGGTCGTAGTACTCCAGATAAAAGAAGTAGTACTAGTACCTAAATCTGGGAAGTGAGCAGGTCGTAGTACTCCAGATAAAAGAAGTAGTACCAGTTAATAGGAGTGAGTACCTCAATCTGAGAAGAGAGCAGGTCGTAGTACTCCAAATAAAATAAGTAGTACCAGTTAATAGGAGTGAGTACCTCAATCTGAGAAGTGAGCAGGTCGTAGTACTCCAGATAAAAGAAGTAGTACCAGTTAATAGGAGTGAGTACCTCAATCTGAGAAGTGGGCATGTCGTAGTACTCCAGATAAAGGTAGTAGTACTAGTACCTCAATCTGGGAAGTGAGCAGGTCGTAGTACACCAGATAAAAGAAGTAGTACCAGTTAAAAGAAGTGAGTACCTCAATCTGAGAAGTGAGCAGGTCGTAGTACTCCAGATAAAATAAGTAGTACTAGTACCTAAATCTGGGAAGTGAGCAGGTCGTAGTACTCCAGATAAAAGAAGTAGTACCAGTTAATAGGAGTGAGTACCTCAATCTGATAAGTGAACAGGTCGTAGTACTCCAGATAAAAGAAGTAGTACTAGTTCCTCAATCTGGGAAGTGAGCAGGTTGTAGTACTCCAGATAAAAGAAGTAGTACCAGTTAATAACAGCAAGTACTTCAATCTGAGAAGTGTGCAGGTCGTAGTACTCCAGCTAAAAGTAGTAGTACCAGTTAATAAGAGCAAGTACTTCAATCTGAGAAGTGTGCAGGTCAAACTACTCCAGCTAAAAGAAGTAGTACGAGTTAATAGGAGTGAGTACCTCAATCTGAAAAGTGAGCAGGTCATACTACTCCAGCTAAAAGAAGTAGTACCAGTTAATAGGAGTGAGTACCTCAATCTGAGAAGTGAGCATGTCGTAGTACTCCAGATAAAAGTAGTACTAGTACCTCAATCTGAGAAGTGAGCAGGTTGTAGTACTCCAGATAAAAGAAGTAGTACTAGTACCTCAATCTGGGAAGTGAACAAGTCGTAGTACTCTAGATAAAAGAAGTAGTACCAGTTAATAGGAGTGAGTACCTCAATCTGAGAAGTGAGCAGATCGTAGTACTCCAGCTAAAATAAGTAGTACCAGTTAATAGGAGTGAGTACCTCAATCTGAGAAGTGAGCAGGTCGTCGTACTCCAGATAAAAGAAGTAGTACCAGTTAATAGGACTGAGTACCTCAATCTGAGAAGTGAGCAGGTCGTAGTACTCCAGATAAAAGAAGTAGTACCAGTTAATAGGAGTGAGTACCTCAATCTGAGAAGTGAGAAGATCGTAGTACTCCAGATAAAAGAAGTAGTACCAGTTAATAGGAGTGAGTACCTCAATCTGAGAAGTGGGCATGTCGTAGTACTCCAGATAAAAGTAGTACTAGTACCTAAATCTGAGAAGTGAGCAGGTCATAGTACTCCAGATAAAAGAAGTAGTACTAGTACCTCAATCTGAGAAGTGAGCAGGTCGTAGTAATCCAGATAAAAGAAGTAGTACTAGTACCTCTATCTGGGAAGTGAGCAGGTCATAGTACTCCAGATAAAATGAGTAGTACCAGTTAATAGGAGTGAGTACATCAATCTGAGAAGTGAGCAGGTCGTAGTACTCCAGATAAAATAAGTAGTACTAGTACCTCAATCTGGGAAGTGAGCAGGTCGTAGTATTCCAGATAAAAGAAGTAGTACCAGTTAATAGGAGTCAGTACCTCAATCTGAGAAATGAGCAGGTTGTAGTACTCCAGATAAAAGAAGTAGTATTAGTACCTCAATCTGGGAAGTGAGCAAGTCGTAGTAGTTCAGATAAAATAAGTAGTACCAGTTAATAGGAGTGAGTACCTCAATCTGAGAAGTGAGCAGGTCGTAGTACTCCAGATAAAAGAAGTAGTACTAGTTAATAGGAGTGAGTACCTCAATCTGAGAAGTGAGCATGTCGTAGTACTCCAGATAAAAGTAGTACTAGTACCTCAATCTGAGAAGTGAGCAGGTCGTAGTACTCCAGATAAAGAAGTAGTACTAGTACCTCAATCTGGGAAGTGAGCAAGTCGCAGTACTCCAGATAAAAAAAGTAGTACCAGTTAATAGGAGTGAGTACCTCAATCTGAGAAGTGAGCAGGTCGTAGTACTCCAGATAAAATAAGTAGTACCAGTTAATAGGAGTGAGTACCTCAATCTGAGAAGTGAGCATGTCGTAGTACTCCAGATAAAGGTAGTAGTACTAGTACCTCAATCTGGGAAGTGAGCAGGTCGTAGTACACCAGATAAAAGAAGTAGTACCAGTTAATAGGAGTGAGTACCTCAATCTGAGAAGTGAGCAGGTCGTAGTACTCCAGATAAAAGAAGTAGTACTAGTACCTAAATCTGGGAAGTGAGCAGGTCGTAGTACTCCAGATAAAAGAAGTAGTACCAGTTAATAGGAGTGAGTACCTCAATCTGAGAAGAGAGCAGGTCGTAGTACTCCAAATAAAATAAGTAGTACCAGTTAATAGGAGTGAGTACCTCAATCTGAGAAGTGAGCAGGTCGTAGTACTCCAGATAAAAGAAGTAGTACCAGTTAATAGGAGTGAGTACCTCAATCTGAGAAGTGGGCATGTCGTAGTACTCCAGATAAAGGTAGTAGTACTAGTACCTCAATCTGGGAAGTGAGCAGGTCGTAGTACACCAGATAAAAGAAGTAGTACCAGTTAAAAGAAGTGAGTACCTCAATCTGAGAAGTGAGCAGGTCGTAGTACTCCAGATAAAATAAGTAGTACTAGTACCTAAATCTGGGAAGTGAGCAGGTCGTAGTACTCCAGATAAAAGAAGTAGTACCAGTTAATAGGAGTGAGTACCTCAATCTGAGAAGTGAACAGGTCGTAGTACTCCAGATAAAAGAAGTAGTACTAGTTCCTCAATCTGGGAAGTGAGCAGGTTGTAGTACTCCAGATAAAAGAAGTAGTACCAGTTAATAAGAGTGAGTACCTCAATCTGAGAAGTGAGCATGTTGTAGTACTCCAGATAAAAGTAGTACTAGTACCTCAATCTGAAAAGTAAGCAGGTCGTAGTACTCCAGATAAAAGAAATAGTACTGGTACCTCAATCTGAGAAGTGAGCAGGTCGTAGTACCCCAGATAAAAGAAGTAGGACTAGTACCTCAATCTGGAAAGTGAGCAGGTCGTAGTACTCCAGATAAAAGAAGTAGTACCAATTATTAGGAGTGAGTACCTTAATCTGAGAAGTGAGCATGTCGTTGTACTCCAGATAAAAGTAGTACTAGTACCTCAATCTGAGAAGTGAGCAGGTCGTAGTACTCCAGATAAAAGAAGTAGTACTAGTACCTCAATCTGGGAAGTGAGCAGGTCGTAGTACTCCAGATAAAAGAAGTAGTACCAGTTAATAGGACTGAGTACCTCAATCTGAGAAGTGAGCAGGTCATAGTACTCCAGATAAAAGAAGTAGTACTAGTACCTCAACCTGGGAAGTGAGCAGGTCGTAGTACTCCAGATAAAAGAAGTAGTACTAGTACCTCAATCTGAGAAGTGAGCAGGTCGTAGTACTCCAGATAAAAGAAGTAGTACTAGTACCTCAACCTGGGAAGTGAGCAGGTCGTAGTACTCCAGATAAAAGAAGTAGTACCCAGTGTTGGGACTAACGCGTTACTTTGTAACGCGTTAGTCCCAACACATATACATATACATATACATATACACATATATATATATATATACACATACACATACATATACATATACATATATATATATATATATATATATATATATATATATATATATATATATATATATATGACTTGTTTTTTTTAACATTTTAAGGATGAAGACCTAAAACTAAGTAAGGACTCCCCAGTCCTCGGGACCAAACTTGAGGGAAGCCCAGAAGGTAAAAAAAAAAAGTATATATATTGTTTTACTTTTGAAAATAAAAAATATGAGTTTTGAGTTTTCAGTGTGCGACCCTCAGTAGAAAAAGTTTGGGTACCCCTGCTCTAGATTTACAATCATGGGACATTACTGACCCCTGGTGGCCAGGCAGTATACATAACTACATGTCGCAAATATTTCTCTCCTAAAAAACATAGAAACAACACCATAGATTTGACTGACTGTCGATTATGGACACATTTTACATGAAGACAGCCCTGGTAATACGACTACCATAAACAGAAGTAGTACCAGTTATTAACAGCAAGTACTTCAATCTGAGAAGTGTGCAGGTCGTAGTACTCCAGCTAAAAGAAGTAGTACCAGTTAATAAGAGCAAGTACTTCAATCTGAGAAGTGTGCAGGTCAAACTACTCCAGCTAAAAGAAGTAGTACGAGTTAATAGGAGTGAGTACCTCAATCTGAAAAGTGAGCAGGTCATACTACTCCAGCTAAAAGAAGTAGTACCAGTTAATAGGAGTGAGTACCTCAATCTGAGAAGTGAGCATGTCGTAGTACTCCAGATAAAAGTAGTACTAGTACCTCAATCTGAGAAGTGAGCAGGTTGTAGTACTCCAGATAAAAGAAGTAGTACTAGTACCTCAATCTGGGAAGTGAACAAGTCGTAGTACTCTAGATAAAAGAAGTAGTACCAGTTAATAGGAGTGAGTACCTCAATCTGAGAAGTGAGCAGATCGTAGTACTCCAGCTAAAATAAGTAGTACCAGTTAATAGGAGTGAGTACCTCAATCTGAGAAGTGAGCAGGTCGTCGTACTCCAGATAAAAGAAGTAGTACCAGTTAATAGGACTGAGTACCTCAATCTGAGAAGTGAGCAGGTCGTAGTACTCCAGATAAAAGAAGTAGTACCAGTTAATAGGAGTGAGTACCTCAATCTGAGAAGTGAGAAGATCGTAGTACTCCAGATAAAAGAAGTAGTACCAGTTAATAGGAGTGAGTACCTCAATCTGAGAAGTGGGCATGTCGTAGTACTCCAGATAAAAGTAGTACTAGTACCTAAATCTGAGAAGTGAGCAGGTCATAGTACTCCAGATAAAAGAAGTAGTACTAGTACCTCAATCTGAGAAGTGAGCAGGTCGTAGTAATCCAGATAAAAGAAGTAGTACTAGTACCTCAATCTGGGAAGTGAGCAGGTCATAGTACTCCAGATAAAATAAGTAGTACCAGTTAATAGGAGTGAGTACATCAATCTGAGAAGTGAGCAGGTCGTAGTACTCCAGATAAAATAAGTAGTACTAGTACCTCAATCTGGGAAGTGAGCAGGTCGTAGTATTCCAGATAAAAGAAGTAGTACCAGTTAATAGGAGTCAGTACCTCAATCTGAGAAATGAGCAGGTTGTAGTACTCCAGATAAAAGAAGTAGTATTAGTACCTCAATCTGGGAAGTGAGCAAGTCGTAGTAGTCCAGATAAAATAAGTAGTACCAGTTAATAGGAGTGAGTACCTCAATCTGAGAAGTGAGCAGGTCGTAGTACTCCAGATAAAAGAAGTAGTACTAGTTAATAGGAGTGAGTACCTCAATCTGAGAAGTGAGCATGTCGTAGTACTCCAGATAAAAGTAGTACTAGTACCTCAATCTGAGAAGTGAGCAGGTCGTAGTACTCCAGATAAAGAAGTAGTACTAGTACCTCAATCTGGGAAGTGAGCAAGTCGCAGTACTCCAGATAAAAGAAGTAGTACCAGTTAATAGGAGTGAGTACCTCAATCTGAGAAGTGAGCAGGTCGTAGTACTCCAGATAAAATAAGTAGTACCAGTTAATAGGAGTGAGTACCTCAATCTGAGAAGTGAGCATGTCGTAGTACTCCAGATAAAGGTAGCAGTACTAGTACCTCAATCTGGGAAGTGAGCAGGTCGTAGTACACCAGATAAAAGAAGTAGTACCAGTTAATAGGAGTGAGTACCTCAATCTGAGAAGTGAGCAGGTCGTAGTACTCCAGATAAAATAAGTAGTACTAGTACCTAAATCTGGGAAGTGAGCAGGTCGTAGTACTCCAGATAAAAGAAGTAGTACCAGTTAATAGGAGTGAGTACCTCAATCTGAGAAGAGAGCAGGTCGTAGTACTCCAAATAAAATAAGTAGTACCAGTTAATAGGAGTGAGTACCTCAATCTGAGAAGTGAGCAGGTCGTAGTACTCCAGATAAAAGAAGTAGTACCAGTTAATAGGAGTGAGTACCTCAATCTGAGAAGTGGGCATGTCGTAGTACTCCAGATAAAGGTAGTAGTACTAGTACCTCAATCTGGGAAGTGAGCAGGTCGTAGTACACCAGATAAAAGAAGTAGTACCAGTTAAAAGAAGTGAGTACCTCAATCTGAGAAGTGAGCAGGTCGTAGTACTCCAGATAAAATAAGTAGTACTAGTACCTAAATCTGGGAAGTGAGCAGGTCGTAGTACTCCAGATAAAAGAAGTAGTACCAGTTAATAGGAGTGAGTACCTCAATCTGAGAAGTGAACAGGTCGTAGTACTCCAGATAAAAGAAGTAGTACTAGTTCCTCAATCTGGGAAGTGAGCAGGTTGTAGTACTCCAGATAAAAGAAGTAGTACCAGTTAATAAGAGTGAGTACCTCAATCTGAGAAGTGAGCATGTTGTAGTACTCCAGATAAAAGTAGTACTAGTACCTCAATCTGAAAAGTAAGCAGGTCGTAGTACTCCAGATAAAAGAAATAGTACTGGTACCTCAATCTGGGAAGTGAGCAGGTTGTAGTACTCCAGATAAAAGAAGTAGTACCAGTTAATAAGAGTGAGTACCTCAATCTGAGAAGTGAGCATGTTGTAGTACTCCAGATAAAAGTAGTACTAGTACCTCAATCTGAAAAGTAAGCAGGTCGTAGTACTCCAGATAAAAGAAATAGTACTGGTACCTCAATCTGAGAAGTGAGCAGGTCGTAGTACCCCAGATAAAAGAAGTAGGACTAGTACCTCAATCTGGGAAGTGAGCAGGTCGTAGTACTCCAGATAAAAGAAGTAGTACCAATTATTAGGAGTGAGTACCTTAATCTGAGAAGTGAGCATGTCGTTGTACTCCAGATAAAAGTAGTACTAGTACCTCAATCTGAGAAGTGAGCAGGTCGTAGTACTCCAGATAAAAGAAGTAGTACTAGTACCTCAATCTGGGAAGTGAGCAGGTCGTAGTACTCCAGATAAAAGAAGTAGTACCAGTTAATAGGACTGAGTACCTCAATCTGAGAAGTGAGCAGGTCATAGTACTCCAGATAAAAGAAGTAGTACTAGTACCTCAACCTGGGAAGTGAGCAGGTCGTAGTACTCCAGATAAAAGAAGTAGTACCCAGTGTTGGGACTAACGCGTTACAAAGTAACGCGTTACTGTAACACCGTTAGTTTCGGCGGTAACTAGTAATCTAACGCGTTATTTTTTATATTCAGTAACTCAGTTACCGTTACTACATGATGCGTTACTGCGTTATTTTACGTTATTTTTTATGTAGTATCGGCTAGAAACTGAGGATCTGATCGTGTTTTATGGCAGCGAAGCAGAGACGTGCTTCTGATTCTTCCTCTGCGCTCTCTGTGTGTGTGTACGGGTGTGGGGAGATGAGGGGAGGGGGGTGCGCAATACAATGTAAACCGTTGGCCAACAAAAAAGTAACCACAGAACACTATACGACTATACGGTATAGTGTTCTGTGGTTACTTTTTGGTTGGCCAAGCGGACGTGACGGCAGGCTGTCCTCACTCAGTTCCGCACGGACCTGGAGGGGCGTGCCTTAAGTCCGGCTGGAAATCGGGAGAAATTTGGGAGAATGGTTGTCCCGGGGAGAGGCAAGTATGAGATATTCTCACTTCTTTTTTTTTGTCGAGCACAATTTAGTTAAATGTAAGTTGTGTCTTGGATCAAAGATCCCGTCTACTGCCCAAAACAACAATTCAAATCTGCCTGGTTAGGCTTTGTGTATGTCACGTGTGCCTTCCTTAGGTGAAGCCAGGTTTACAGCTATGTTGTTGATTGATTGATTGATTGAAACTTTTATTAGTATGTTGCACAGTACAGTACATATTCCGTACAATTGACCACTAAATGGTAACACCCCAGTAAGTTTTTCAACTTGCTTAAGTCGGGGTCCACTGATTCATGATACAGATATATACTATCAAATATATACTAACATCATAATACAGTCATCACACAAGATAATCATCAGGGTATATACATTGAATTATTTACAATCCGGGGTGTGGGATATGGAGGAGCGGGGGGGTTAGGTGTGGTTGGTATCAACACTTCTGTCATCAACAATCAGCATCAACAATTGCATCATCAGAGAAATGGACATTGAAACAGTGTAGGACTGACTTGGTAGGATATGTACAGCAAGTAGGATATGTAGGATATGTAGGATATGTAGGATATGTAGGATATGTATAGCAAGTAGTGGACACAGAGAGAGAGATCAGAAAGTATAAGAAAAAATGTCTACATTTGATTATTTACAATCCGAAGAGGTATTATGTGGAAGGGAGGGTGTTAGTTTAAGGTTGTAGTTGCCTGGAGGTGTTCTTTTAGTGCGGTTTTGAAGGAGGATAGAGATGCCCTTTATTTTACACCTGTTGGGAGTGGATTCCATATTGAAGTGGCATAGAAAGACAATGAGTTAAGATCTTTGTTAGTTTGGAATCTGGGTTTAACATGGTTAGTGTTAGTGTTAGTGTTATTATGCTGTTTGTTACTTATGTATGTTATGTTGCAGCTATTTAAAATAGTTTTGTCAATTTGTTCTGGCCTGAAATAAATTGGCCCTTTGAAACATATCTTTGTCTTTGTGTGGTGTATGTAGACCACATTGCTTAGCAGAGTTCAGTGATGCAAATGTATGTCAAGTTGATCAACAGATTGTATTATTCTCCAGTGCAATAACAGTACTGACATGAAGGTTAAAAGGGCATTAATGGGAGCTTTAAAAACAAAAAGTAGAAGAAGTAACTAAATAGTTACTTTTCACAGTAACGCATTACTTTTTGGTGTAAGTAACTGAGTTAGTAACTGAGTTACTTTTGAAATAAAGTAACTAGTAACTGTAACTAGTTACTGGTTTTCAGTAACTAACCCAACACTGGTAGTACCAGTTAATAGGAGTGAGTACCTCAATCTGAGAAGTGAGCATGTCGTAGTACTCCAGATAAAAGTAGTACTAGTACCTCAATCTGAGAAGTGAGCAGGTCGTAGTACTCCAGAGGGTCTTGTTCCACAACATTAGTCGGTATTGACGACTTCAACATTTGTGACAGAGGACGATTGTTCAAGTTTAACTGCGAACACAAAAAATAGCACATGATGTCATCACACTGCTTCAGTACTACTTTTCTAACACACGATGGCGCCACATGGAACCATGTGCAGCGATGGGTTGTACCATAGAGGAGATGCCTTCCTCTCCTTCTTTGTTCTTCTTGGGAGGCTTCAGGAGGTTCTGCAGCGCCTTGTTGTGTCTGGCCAGCTGCAGACAAACAGGAAGTGAACAGCTGCGGGACTTCCTGTCAGCTGACGAGGGACCGACGGGGGCCCGCTCACCTGCTGGGCCAGGATGTAGATGTTGTGTCCCACCTCCCGAGGAGACACCTCCCCGCCCTCACACTCGCTCTCCTGGTGGTAGGCCTTCTTGATCACGTCCACCTGCCCACACAATATCACATATTACAGAAGTGGTGTCCAAAGTGCGGCCTGGGGGCCATTTGCCGCCCCAAGCTATTTTTTTTAGAGGCACATTTTAATAATACTACTGCCAAAAAAAACATTAAAATTGGAATTAAAAATGTGTAATGTAACGAGAAAATGTTGCAATATTGACACTATTAACAAAGCTGCCTGGTTTTTACTCTAAAACAAACGAAAAATGATATATTTGATGAATAGATCTGAAGTTGATCCACTGCGGGTCTCAATTATATTCTGTCACACCCCCCCACATATACATGATTTATGAATTACTTTTAACACTTTTATGAGTGGGGCCCTTTTGGGTCCCTGAGACCTTTAACATTTTGTGTTTTCACTATTTAAAAAAAAAAGAGAGCATAAAACAGTAAAAAAAAAAAGTCTAAAACTTTATTCCAACAATATATCTGAAGTTGATCTATAGATATTTAAGTGTTGAAAGAAAAAAAGTAAGACTTATTTTTTAACTCTTTAATGACTGAGACCCCTTTGGGTCCCTGAGAACTTTAGTGTCATTTATTTTAAACTGTTATTGTTAAAAAATTAATAATGACTCAAAAGCAATGTTATTTTTCTATTTAGGACTGAAATTACTTCACATCAATTATTCTATTTTGAAAAATATTTTTAGAGAAAATGTTGCATATTTTGTGTTTTCACTATTTAAAAAAAGGGAGCATAAAACAGTAAAAATAAAAAAAAGTCAAAAACTTTATTCCAACGACATATTTGAAGTTGATCTTTAGATATTTAAGTGTTGAAAGAAAAAAAATAAGACTTATTTTTTAACTCTTTAATGACTGAGACCCTTTTGGGTCCCTGAGAACTTTAGTGTGATTTATTTTAAACAGTCATTGTTCAAAAATAATAATGACTCAAAAGCAATGTTATTTTTCTATTTAGGACTGAAATTACTTCACATCAAATATTCTATTTTGAAAAATATTTTTAGGGAAAATGTTGCATATTTTGTGACTTCACTATAAAAAAAAGAGCATAAAACAGTAAAAAAAATAGAAATAACATAAAAATAAAAACTTTATTCGAACGACACATCTGAAGTTGATCTATAGATATTTAAGTGTTGAAAGTAAAAAATATCTGACTTATTTTTGTACTTTTTAATGGTCCCCGGGACTTTAATGTTCACCACAAACAAGGGGAACCTTAACAGTTTTGAAAATAAAAACATCACAACTCGCCGCCGTATGCGTTAATTTTTTAGTGTGTGGCTCTCAGTGGAAAATGTTTGGACACCCTTGTGCAAGAGGTCAAAGTTCAGCAATGGTAGTGTTTCTCTGACCAGTTCTCGGGGTCGGAGGTTAAACAGGATCCTCTCTGCGTTCTCGCTGTCGTGTCGACTCTCCATCAGCGCCAGCAGCAGCTTGGAGGCGTTGTCCTGGTAAGGAGAAGACAGAGTGTGACGTGGGCGGGGGGGGGTGTCGTCACATGCCCCCGCCACCACAACACACCTTGAGCTGCAGCACCATCTCCATCTGGTAGCGACACAGCGGGCTGATGTCGTTGAGGATCAACGCCGTGATGATGTCGATGCCGTTGCACTCGTGCGTCACGATGCACGTCTGGAAAACGTAAACATGTCGATGGTCCCTAGTCCCTAGTCCCTAGTCCTCCTCGCGCCCGCCGACCTACCTGGTTCTCCTGGCACGGGCCCTGGCAGTACTCGGTGAGGGTCTCCAGGGTCTGCGTGATGAGGTGGACGTTGGATTCGTTGATGTACAGGCCCAGCAGGCCCAGGCCGCCTGTGGTGCTTCCACACATGATGTCCAGGAACTGGAGGGTCTCGCACACCAGGTTGTAGTTGGTCTTGTTGTTCTGGCAGCGCAGGAAGTTCTGAGGACCCAAAGATACTTGATGGTGATGCTGTACTTGAACTTAGCATGTGTGCTAACTAGCGTTGCAAAGGGGTGGAAAGTTTCCGGTAAATTCCCGGAAACTTTCCGGAAATTTACCACGAGAAGTTAAGCTCGGGAAGTTTGGAAATTTTGACCATTTTTTGATGATTCAAAGTTGGACACCGTCCATTTTATTCTGTAGAATAAGATGAGAAGCTTGTAAAACACTAATGCAATGCCACACACAGATATAAATAGGCAGCTAAACTATTGGAGTAGTCTTTAAAAATATTTTACTGATGGACAAATGTATAGAAATAGGCTAGATGAATAAATGCACTTACAAAATGTGTTGCCTTCATTATAACACTTATATAAGACTTTTAAAGTCATTATGATAGTAGGCTAATATAACTAATATAAACACATCATGTGTTGTCTTCATTATAACACTTATATAAGACTTTTAAAGTAATTTTGATAGTAGGCGAATATAGCTAATATAGACACTTACGTCATGTGTTGTCTTCATTATAACACTTATATAAGACTTTTAAAGTCATTTTGATAGTAGGCTAATATAGCTAATATAGACACTTACAAAATGTGTTGTCTTCATTATAACACTTATATAAGACTTTTAAAGTCATTTTGATAGTAGGCTAATATAGACACTTACAAAATGTGTTGCCTTCATTATAACACTTATATAAGACTTTTAAAGTCATTATGATAGTAGGCTAATATAACTAATATCAAGACATCATGTGTTGTCTTCATTATAACACTTATGTAAGACTTTTAAAGTTATTTTGATAGTAGGCTAATATAACTAATATAGACACTTACATCATGTGTTGTCTTCATTATAACACTTATATAATACTTTTAAAGTCATTTTGATAGTAGGCTAATATAGACACTTACAAAATGTGTTGCCTTCATTATAACACTTATATAATACTTTTAAAGTCATTTTGATAGTAGGCTAATATAGACACTTACAAAATGTGTTGCCTTCATTATAACACTTATATAAGACTTTTAAAGTCATTATGATAGTAGGCTAATATAACTAATATAAAGTACTCCGGCTTCCTCCCACCTCCAAAGACATGCACCTGGGGATAAGTTGATTGGCAACACTAAATTGGCCCTAGTGTGTGGATGTGAGTGTGAATGTTGTCTGTCTATCTGTGTTGGCCCTGCGATGAGGTGGCGACTTGTCCAGGGTGTACCCCGCCTTCCGCCCGATTGTAGCTGAGATAGGCTCCAGCGCCCCCCGCGACCCCAAAGGGAATAAGCGGTAGAGAATGGATGGATAAAGACATCATGTGTTGCCTTCATTATAACACTTATATAAAACTTTTAAAGTCATTTTGATAGTAGGCTAATATAGCTAATATAGACACTTACGTCATGTGGTCTTCATTATAACACTTATATAAGACTTTTAAAGTCATTTTGATAGTAGGCTAATATAGCTAATATAGACACTTACAAAATGTGTTGCCTTCATTATAACACTTATATAAGACTTTTAAAGTCATTATGATAGTAGGCTAATATAACTAATATAAAGACATCATGTGTTGTCTTCATTATAACACTTATGTAAGACTTTTAAAGTTATTTTGATAGTAGGCTAATATAACTAATATAGACACTTACATCATGTGTTGTCTTCATTATAACACTTATATAATACTTTTAAAGTCATTTTGATAGTAGGCTAATATAGACACTTACAAAATGTGTTGCCTTCATTATAACACGTATATAAGACTTTTAAAGTCATTTTGATAGTAGGCTAATATAACTAATACAAACACTTCATGTGTTGCCTTCATTATAACACTTATATAAGACTTTTAAAGTCATTTTGATAGTAGGCTAATATATCTAATACAAACACTTCATGTGTTGCCTTCATTATAACACTTATATAAGACTTTTAAAGTCATTTTGATAGTAGGCTAATATAGACACTTACATCATGTGTTGCCTTCATTATAACACTTATGTAAGACTTTTAAAGTCATTTTGATAGTAGGCTAATATAGCTAATATAGACACTTACATCATGTGTTGCCTTCATTATAACACTTATATAAGGCGTTTAATTTTTTTTCCGGCTCCAGACAGATTTTATTTTTTTATTTTTGGTCCAATATGGCTTTTTCAATATTTTGGGTTGCCGACCCCTGGTCTAACTATTATAGCTTTTAGGGACAAGCGGTAGAAAATGGATGGATGGATGTTATTAACATTTCATGATGCTGGTTAGTAATCATAATTGGTTTATAAAACTAAATATATAATAGTTAAACAACATTTTTTTGAAGCAAAAACAAGAGCGACAAGTTTGGGGAGATTTAGACAAGGGGGGGTGTCTAGTTATCATTAATAACACATTAATTACACGTTAATAATATAAATCTTTATAACTTAAAGAACTATAAATGTTAGGTCAACATTTTTTTCAGCACAAACGATTGGGACAAGTTTGGGGAGATTTGGACCAACTTCACACAGGTGTGTTCCCACCTGCAGGTCCTGGTTGTGGTTCTCACATAGGAGCTGCAGGAACCTCAGGATGGGCTTCATAATGAGGACGGCCGGGCCCATCTCGGTGTCCACCTCCTTCTGCTCCTCTATTGGCTGAGTCTGCAGGGAGGAGGGGCTCCCGCCTTGCCCCTGGACCAATAGGGAATGTCCATCGGTGCCAAGTCCGAGCGGTGAAGAAGAACCTTCCGGAGAAGAAAGCTCACATTTAGAGACGTGTCGCGTGAGACAACGTTGGTGCAGAAATGTCCTCACTGTTGTCCAGGTCCTTCTCGTTGGTTTTTTGCGTCATCTCGCCAACGTTGACCGACACGGTGGCCTTGATGTCGGTCTGCGCCTCTTTCATCCTGTCATGGAGAACCTTGAAGAACTTCTCGGACTTGTTGTCTCCCATCATCAGCTTGTAGAAGGAGTTCTACAGGAGACACCTGGAGGCTTCACACTCGGGTCCGTGCGAGGCTCGCGGCTAACGGCGGTGAGTCGGCTGACCTGGATCTCAGTGTTACCTCCCTCCAGCAGACAGATGGCCACCTGGATGCTCTCCTGGAAGATCTTGTCGTTCTTGCTGCTCATCACCAGGTCCGTGAACAGCTTGGTGGCGCCTTCTCGGTCCAGGCGACACTGGATCGCCGCCACGGCCGCCCAGTCGCGCTCCTGCTCGCCACCTGGTTGTCACACCGTGACTCATGTGAAGGACTTCACAATAAAAGCGTGACACAGAAATGCTCTAGGACTGGGGCCGCCCAAACTTTTTCCACTGAGGGCCACAGACTGACAAATCAAAAGATGCGGGGGGGCATTTTGGTACTTTTCACATTCAAAACCAGTACAATAAATATATTTTTTTTCCCAAAGAAGTACACTGCAAAAAACATACTTGCCAACCTTGAGACCTCCGATTTCGGGAGGTGGGGGGGAGGGGGGGGAGCGTGGTCGGGGGCGTGGTTAAGAGGGGAGGAGTATATTTACAGCTAGAATTCACCAAGTCAAGTATTTCTCATATATATATATATATATATATATATATATATATATATATATATATATATATATATATATATGAAATACTTGACTTGGTGAATTTTAGCTGTATATATATATATATATATATATATATATATATATATATATATATATATATATATATATATATATAAAGAATAGAAATACTTGAATTTCAGAGTTCATTTATTTACACATATACACATACATAACACTCATCTACTCATTGTTGAGTTAAGGGTTGAATTGTCCATCCTTGTTCTATTCTCTGTCACTATTTTTCTAACCATGTTGAACACCCTCTCTGATGATGCATTCTGCTTCGTCTCATTGTTGTGTGCGCAGTTGTGCACTGCACTCTCTAAAAGCCAGAGATGATAATGTCGCATATGCATGTACAGTAGATGGCAGTATTGCCCTGTTTAAGAGTGTCACAAGATTGCTGTTTACGGCAGACGAACTGCTTTACGGCAGACGAAAACGTGACTGCTGTTGTTGTGTGTTGTTGCCGCGCTGGGAGGACGTTAATGAAACTGCCTAACAATAAACCCACATAAGAAACTAAGAACTCGCCCTCGATCATTCTACAGTTATAACGTGATTGGGCAGACAGGCTGTTTATATTGTGGGAAAGCGGACGTGAAAACAGGCTGTCGACACGTCACTCAGGTCCGCCTGAATTTCGGGGGATTTTGGGGAGAAAATTTGTCCCGGGAGGTTTTCAGGAGAAGCGCTGAATTTTGGGAGTCTCCCGGAAAATCCGGGAGGGTTGGCAAGTATGGCAAAAACTGACATCTAAGTAAGATGAAATATTTCAAATAAGGGTGATATTTGCTTATTTTCTGTCTGATAAGATAATTCTTCTCACTAAGCAGATTTTATGTTAGTGTTGTACCGTATTTTTCGGACGCAGTTTTTTTCATAGTTTGGCCGGGGGTGCGACTTATACTCAGGAGCGACTTATGTGTGAAATTATTAACACATTAGCGTAAAATATCAAATAATATTATTTAGCTCATTCACGTAAGAGACTAGACGTACAAGATTTCATGGGATTTAGCGATTAGGAGTGAGAGATTGTTTGGTAAACGTATAGCATGTTCTATATGTTATAGTTATTTGAATGACTCTTACCATAATATGTTACGTTAACATACCAGGCACGTTCTCAGTTGGTTATTTATGCCTCATATAACGTACACTTATTCAGCCTGTTGTTCACTATTCTTTATTTATTTTAAATTGCCTTTCAAATGTCTATTCTTGGTGTTGGGTTTTATCAAATACATTTCCCCAAAAAATGCGACTTATACTCCAGTGCGACTTATATACGTTTTTTTTCCTTCTTTATTACGCATTTTCGGCAGGTGCGACTTATACTCCGGTGCGACTTATACTCTGAAAAATACGGAACTTGTTTTAAGGGTTTTGGTCCTAAATGATCTCAGTAAGATATTACAGCTTGTAGCTGAGATTTGATGACCTATATTGAGTAAAACATGCTTGAAATTAGAATATCAACTGATGCAAAGCTGTGTCATCAACACTCACAAGTATAAAACTACTTTTTTAAAGTAATAATTTCTTACTTAAAAAATCATGATGCCAAGCGCATATCATTATGTCAAGATAATGGCACTAGCATTTACTTCATTTAAGAATATTTTTCAACATATTGAGCAAAAAAGTCTCTTTTTTTTTTTCTACCAAGAAAAGTGCACTTGTTATTAGTCAGAATATACTTATTTTAAGGTATTTTTGGGTTCATAGTTAGCTAATTTAACTTGTTTTGGAAAGTCTTGACAAGCCAAATGTTCTTGTTTTATTGGCAGATAATTTTGCTTAGTTCAAATAAAATACCCCTCATTTTTGTATTTTTTCTTCTTGTTTTTGAACACTGACTTTTTGCAGTGTACACTGCAAAAACTGAAATCTAAGTAAGATTAAATATCTCAAATAAGGGTGATATTTGCTTATTTTCTGTCTGATAAGATCATTCTTCTCACTAAGCAGATTTTATGTTCGAGTGTTTTACTTGTTTTAAGGGTTTTGGTCCTAAATGATCTCAGTAAGATATTACAGCTTGTAGCTGAGATTTGATTACCTATATTGAGTAAAACATGCTTGAAACTAAAATATCTAGTGTTGCAAAGCTGTGTCATCAACACTCACAAATATAAAACTACTTTTTTAAAGTAATAATTTCTTACTTTAAGCATGAAAAAAAAATCTTGATGCCGAGCGCATATCATTATGTCAAGATAATGGCACTAGCATTTACTTAATTGAAGAATATCTTTCAACATATTGAGCAAAAAAGTCTCTTTTTTTCTACCAAGAAAAGTGCACTTGTTATTAGTGAGAATATACTTATTTTAAGGTATTTTTGGGTTAATAGTTAGCTAATTTAACTTGTTTTGGAAAGTCTTGACAAGCCAAATTTTCTTGCTTTATTGGCAGATAATTTTGCTTAGTTCAAATAAAATACCCCTCATTTTTGTATTTTTTCTTCTTGTTTTTGAACACTGACTTTTCGCAGTGTACACTGCAAAAACTGAAATCTAAGTAAGATGAAATATCTCAAATAAGGGTGATATTTGCTTATTTTCTGTCTGATAAGATAATTCTTCTCACTAAGCAGATTTTATGTTAGAGTCTTTTACTTGTTGCTGCGTGCGTACACCTTCACAATTTGTTTTGTTTTTAACCCCTTCTCAACCCTGGACGTACATTGAAAATACACGCAACCCTAACTCAAAATACCGGACATTTGAGGCATTTAAGAAACCCCGCCCGGACAGCCCCACAAAAGAGGACATGTCCGGGGAAAAGAGGATGTATGGTCAGTCTAAAATATGTATACCTATAAAATTTGCAAAAATAGCTAGCCTACTAACAATAGCATGCTAACAGGTAGCATTCGTCCAGTAACAACATATTTGACCCTGAAGTGCATACCTGCAAAATTAGCTTAAAAAGCAAATATGCTGCTTAAATGCTCACTGTACCAAAATATATTACTCTGCAAGGTATACCTGACGAACTTGTTGAAAATGCTAGCATGGTAACATTAGCGTACATCACGTATCAGAATTTGACTCTGTTGTATACCTATAAAATGTATTTAAAAAGCTAGCCTACTAACATTAGCATGCTAACAGGTAACATTTGTCAAGTAACAAAATATTTGACTGAGGTATATATCTGCAAAATTTGCACCAAAAAAAACAACAAACAAAAAAGCTCTCGTGCTAGTCATAGAATGCTAACAACTGTGCTAACAATTAGCTATGGGCCATAAATGACGGCTGGCCGCACTTTAGACACCCCCGCTCTAGGAAGTGATGCTAGGTAGGTACAGTAGGCAAGTACTCTCTGCAGTTGAGTGAATTAACTTTTTTTTAGGCTTTCTGGGGAAGATAAGTTTCTTACCTGCTGCTCCGAGTTCTGCCAGGTCGTTCTTTGGATTGTTCTTCTTGTTGGGATACAAGTAGTTCAGCAGCAGAACCTTGCGCAGTGAAATTCCCTGCAATGTCAGATGTGAAAGCAGACTTTTTATGTCCACCAACACTGAATACGTGTGTTGATGTTCACCTAACACTGAATATGTGTGTTGATGTTCACCTAGCACTGAATATGTGTGTTGATGTCCACCTAACACTGAATATGTGTGTTGATGTTCACCTAACACTAAATATGTGTGTTGATGTTCACCTAACACTGAATATGTGTGTTGATGTCCACCTAACACTGAATATGTGTGTTGATGTCCACCTAACACTGAATATATGTGTTGATGTCCACCTAACACTGAATATGTGTGTTGATGTTCAGCTAGCACTGAATGTGTGTTGATGTCCACCTAACACTGAATATGTGTGTTGATGTTCAGCTAGCACTGAATATGTGTGTTGATGTCCACCTAACACTGAATATGTGTGTTGATGTCCACCTAACACTGAACATGTGTGTTGATGTCCACCTAACACTGAATATGTGTGTTGATGTCCACCTAACACTGAATATGTGTTTTGATGTTCTGCTAACACTGAATATGTGTGTTGACGTTCACCTAACACTGAATATGTGTGTTGATGTTCTGCTAACACTGAATATGTGTGTTGATGTCCACCTAACACTGAATATGCATGTTGATGTTCTGCTAACACTAAATATGTGTGATTGTGTGTTGATGTTCACCTAACACTGAATATGTGTGTTGATGTCCACCTAACACTGAATATGTGTGTTGATGTTCAGCTAGCACTGAATGTGTGTTGATGTCCACCTAACACTGAATATGTGTGTTGATGTTCAGCTAGCACTGAATATGTGTGTTGATGTTCAGCTAGCACTGAATGTGTGTTGATGTCCACCTAACACTGAATATGTGTGTTGATGTTCAGCTAGCACTGAATATGTGTGTTGATGTCCACCTAACACTGAATATGTGTGTTGATGTTCTGCTAACACTGAATATGTGTGTTGATGTTCACCTAGCACTGAATATGTGTGTTGATGTTCACCTAACACTGAATATGTGTGTTGATGTTCTGCTAGCACTGAATATGTGTGTTGATGTTCACCTAACACTGAATATGTGTGTTGATGTTCACCTAACACTGAATATGTGTGTTGATGTTCAGCTAGCACTGAATATGTGTGTTGATGTCCACCTAACACTGAATATGTGTGTTGATGTTCTGCTAACACTGAATATGTGTGTTGATGTTCACCTAACACTGAATATGTGTGTTGATGTTCACCTAACACTGAATATGTGTGTTGATGTCCACCTAACACTAAATATGTGTGTTGATGTTCTGCTAACACTGAATATGTGTGTTGATGTCCACCTAACACTGAATATGTGTGTTGATGTTCTGCTAACACTGAATATGTGTGTTGATGTCCACCTAACACTGAATATGTGTGTTGATGTTCACCTAACACTGAATATGTGTGTTGATGTCCACCTAACACTAAATATGTGTGTTGATGTTCTGCTAACACTGAATATGTGTGTTGATGTCCACCTAACACTGAATATGTGTGTTGATGTTCTGCTAACACTGAATATGTGTGTTGATGTTCACCTAACACTGAATATGTGTGTTGATGTTCACCGAACACTGAATATGTGTGTTGATGTCCACCGAACACTGAATATGTGTGTTGATGTTCACCTAACACTGAATATGTGTGTTGATGTCCACCTAACACTGAATATGTGTGTTGATGTTCTGCTAGCACTGAATATGTGTGTTGATGTCCACCTAACACTGAATATGTGTATTGATGTTCTGCTAACACTGAATATGTGTGTTGATGTCCACCTAACACTGAATATGTGTGTTGATGTTCTGCTAACACTGAATATGTGTGTTGATGTCCACCTAACACTGAATATGTGTGTTGATGTCCACCTAACACTAAATATGTGTGTTGATGTTCTGCTAGCACTGAATATGTGTGTTGATGTCCACCTAACACTGAATAGGTATGTTGATGTCCACCTAACACTGAATATGTGTGTTGATGTTCTGCTAACACTGAAAATGTGTGTTGATGTCCACCTAACACTGAAAATGTGTGTTGATTTTCTGCTAACACTGAATATGTGTGTTGATGTCCACCTAACACTGAATATGTGTGTTGATGTCCACCTAACACTGAATATGTGTGTTGATGTCCACCTAACACTGAATATGTGTGTTGATGTTCTGCTAACACTGAATATGTGTGTTGATGTCCACCTAACACTGAATATGTGTGTTGATGTTCTCCTAACACTAAATATGTGTGTTGATGTTCTGCTAGCACTGAATATGTGTGTTGATGTCCACCTAACACTGAATATGTATGTTGATGTCCACCTAACACTGAATATGTGTGTTGATGTTCTGCTAACACTGAAAATGTGTGTTGATGTCCACCTAACACTGAATATGTGTGTTGATTTTCTGCTAACACTGAATATGTGTGTTGATGTCCACCTAACACTGAATATGTGTGTTGATGTCCACCTAACACTGAATATGTGTGTTGATGTTCAGCTAGCACTGAATATGTGTGTTGATGTCCACCTAACACTGAATATGTGTGTTGATGTTCAGCTAGCACTGAATATGTGTGTTGATGTCCACCTAACACTGAATATGTGTGTTGATGTCCACCTAGCACTGAATATGTGTGTTGATGTTCTGCTAACACTGAATATGTGTGTTGATGTCCACCTAACACTGAATATGTGTGTTGATGTCCACCTAACACTGAATATGTGTGTTGATGTTCTGCTAGCACTGAATATGTGTGTTGATGTTCTGCTAGCACTGAATATGTGTGTTGATGTTCAGCTAGCACTGAATATGTGTGTTGATGTCCACCTAACACTGAATATGTGTGTTGATGTTCAGCTAGCACTGAATATGTGTGTTGATGTCCACCTAACACTGAATATGTGTGTTGATGTCCACCTAACACTGAATATGTGTGTTGATGTTCTGCTAACACTGAATATGTGTGTTGATGTTCACCTAACACTGAATATGTGTGTTGATGTTCTGCTAACACTGAATATGTGTGTTGATGTTCTGCTAACACTGAATGTGTGTTGATGTCCACCTAACACTGAATATGTGTGTTGATGTTCAGCTAGCACTGAATATGTGTGTTGATGTCCACCAAACACTGAATATGTGTGTTGATGTCCACCTAACACTGAATATGTGTGTTGATGTCCACCTAACACTGAACATGTGTGTTGATGTCCACCTAACACTGAATATGTGTGTTGATGTCCACCTAACACTGAATATGTGTGTTGATGTTCTGCTAACACTGAATATGTGTGTTGATGTCCACCTAACACTGAATATGCATGTTGATGTTCTGCTAACACTAAATATATGTGATTGTGTGTTGATGTTCACCTAACACTGAATATGTGTGTTGATGTCCACCTAACACTGAATATGTGTGTTGATGTTCAGCTAGCACTGAATGTGTGTTGATGTCCACCTAACACTGAATATGTGTGTTGATGTTCAGCTAGCACTGAATATGTGTGTTGATGTCCACCTAACACTGAATATGTGTGTTGATGTTCTGCTAACACTGAATATGTGTGTTGATGTTCACCTAACACTGAATATGTGTGTTGATGTTCACCTAACACTGAATATGTGTGTTGATGTCCACCTAACACTAAATATGTGTGTTGATGTTCTGCTAACACTGAATATGTGTGTTGATGTCCACCTAACACTGAATATGTGTGTTGATGTTCAGCTAGCACTGAATGTGTGTTGATGTCCACCTAACACTGAATATGTGTGTTGATGTTCTGCTAACACTGAATATGTGTGTTGATGTTCACCTAACACTGAATATGTGTGTTGATGTTCACCTAACACTGAATATGTGTGTTGATGTCCACCTAACACTAAATATGTGTGTTGATGTTCTGCTAACACTGAATATGTGTGTTGATGTCCACCTAACACTGAATATGTGTGTTGATGTTCTGCTAACACTGAATATGTGTGTTGATGTTCACCTAACACTGAATATGTGTGTTGATGTTCACCGAACACTGAATATGTGTGTTGATGTCCACCGAACACTGAATATGTGTGTTGATGTTCACCTAACACTGAATATGTGTGTTGATGTCCACCTAACACTGAATATGTGTGTTGATGTTCTGCTAGCACTGAATATGTGTGTTGATGTCCACCTAACACTGAATATGTGTGTTGATGTTCTGCTAACACTGAATATGTGTGTTGATGTCCACCTAACACTGAATATGTGTGTTGATGTTCTGCTAACACTGAATATGTGTGTTGATGTTCTCCTAACACTAAATATGTGTGTTGATGTTCTGCTAGCACTGAATATGTGTGTTGATGTCCACCTAACACTGAATAGGTATGTTGATGTCCACCTAACACTGAATATGTGTGTTGATGTTCTGCTAACACTGAAAATGTGTGTTGATGTCCACCTAACACTGAATATGTGTGTTGATTTTCTGCTAACACTGAATATGTGTGTTGATGTCCACCTAACACTGAATATGTGTGTTGATGTCCACCTAACACTGAATATGTGTGTTGATGTCCACCTAACACTGAATATGTGTGTTGATGTTCTGCTAACACTGAATATGTGTGTTGATGTCCACCTAACACTGAATATGTGTGTTGATGTTCTCCTAACACTAAATATGTGTGTTGATGTTCTGCTAGCACTGAATATGTGTGTTGATGTCCACCTAACACTGAATATGTATGTTGATGTCCACCTAACACTGAATATGTGTGTTGATGTTCTGCTAACACTGAAAATGTGTGTTGATGTCCACCTAACACTGAATATGTGTGTTGATGTCCACCTAACACTGAATATGTGTGTTGATGTTCAGCTAGCACTGAATATGTGTGTTGATGTCCACCTAACACTGAATATGTGTGTTGATGTCCACCTAGCACTGAATATGTGTGTTGATGTCCACCTAACACTGAATATGTGTGTTGATGTCCACCTAGCACTGAATATGTGTGTTGATGTTCTGCTAACACTGAATATGTGTGTTGATGTCCACCTAACACTGAATATGTGTGTTGATGTCCACCTAACACTGAATATGTGTGTTGATGTTCTGCTAGCACTGAATATGTGTGTTGATGTTCTGCTAGCACTGAATATGTGTGTTGATGTTCAGCTAGCACTGAATATGTGTGTTGATGTCCACCTAACACTGAATATGTGTGTTGATGTTCAGCTAGCACTGAATATGTGTGTTGATGTCCACCTAACACTGAATATGTGTGTTGATGTCCACCTAACACTGAATATGTGTGTTGATGTTCTGCTAACACTGAATATGTGTGTTGATGTTCACCTAACACTGAATATGTGTGTTGATGTTCTGCTAACACTGAATATGTGTGTTGATGTTCTGCTAACACTGAATGTGTGTTGATGTCCACCTAACACTGAATATGTGTGTTGATGTCCACCTAACACTGAATATGTGTGTTGATGTCCACCTAACACTGAATATGTGTGTTGATGTCCACCTAACACTGAACATGTGTGTTGATGTCCACCTAACACTGAATATGTGTGTTGATGTCCACCTAACACTGAATATGTGTTTTGATGTTCTGCTAACACTGAATATGTGTGTTGATGTTCACCTAACACTGAATATGTGTGTTGATGTTCCGCTAACACTGAATATGTGTGTTGATGTCCACCTAACACTGAATATGCATGTTGATGTTCTGCTAACACTAAATATGTGTGATTGTGTGTTGATGTTCACCTAACACTGAATATGTGTGTTGATGTCCACCTAACACTGAATATGTGTGTTGATGTTCAGCTAGCACTGAATGTGTGTTGATGTCCACCTAACACTGAATATGTGTGTTGATGTTCAGCTAGCACTGAATATGTGTGTTGATGTCCACCTAACACTGAATATGTGTGTTGATGTTCTGCTAACACTGAATATGTGTGTTGATGTTCACCCAACACTGAATATGTGTGTTGATGTTCACCTAACACTGAATATGTGTGTTGATGTCCACCTAACACTAAATATGTGTGTTGATGTTCTGCTAACACTGAATATGTGTGTTGATGTCCACCTAACACTGAATATGTGTGTTGATGTTCTGCTAACACTGAATATGTGTGTTGATGTCCACCTAACACTGAATATGTGTGTTGATGTTCAGCTAGCACTGAATGTGTGTTGATGTCCACCTAACACTGAATATGTGTGTTGATGTTCAGCTAGCACTGAATATGTGTGTTGATGTCCACCTAACACTGAATATGTGTGTTGATGTCCACCTAACACTAAATATGTGTGTTGATGTTCTGCTAACACTGAATATGTGTGTTGATGTCCACCTAACACTGAATATGTGTGTTGATGTTCTGCTAACACTGAATATGTGTGTTGATGTCCACCTAACACTGAATATGTGTGTTGATGTTCAGCTAGCACTGAATGTGTGTTGATGTCCACCTAACACTGAATATGTGTGTTGATGTTCAGCTAGCACTGAATATGTGTGTTGATGTCCACCTAACACTGAATATGTGTGTTGATGTTCTGCTAACACTGAATATGTGTGTTGATGTTCACCTAACACTGAATATGTGTGTTGATGTTCACCTAACACTGAATATGTGTGTTGATGTCCACCTAACACTAAATATGTGTGTTGATGTTCTGCTAACACTGAATATGTGTGTTGATGTCCACCTAACACTGAATATGTGTGTTGATGTTCTGCTAACACTGAATATGTGTGTTGATGTTCACCTAACACTGAATATGTGTGTTGATGTTCACCGAACACTGAATATGTGTGTTGATGTCCACCGAACACTGAATATGTGTGTTGATGTTCACCTAACACTGAATATGTGTGTTGATGTCCACCTAACACTGAATATGTGTGTTGATGTTCTGCTAGCACTGAATATGTGTGTTGATGTCCACCTAACACTGAATATGTGTGTTGATGTTCTGCTAACACTGAATATGTGTGTTGATGTCCACCTAACACTGAATATGTGTGTTGATGTTCTGCTAACACTGAATATGTGTGTTGATGTCCACCTAACACTGAATATGTGTGTTGATGTTCTCCTAACACTAAATATGTGTGTTGATGTTCTGCTAGCACTGAATATGTGTGTTGATGTCCACCTAACACTGAATAGGTATGTTGATGTCCACCTAACACTGAATATGTGTATTGATGTTCTGCTAACACTGAAAATGTGTGTTGATGTCCACCTAACACTGAATATGTGTGTTGATTTTCTGCTAACACTGAATATGTGTGTTGATGTCCACCTAACACTGAATATGTGTGTTGATGTCCACCTAACACTGAATATGTGTGTTGATGTCCACCTAACACTGAATATGTGTGTTGATGTTCTGCTAACACTGAATATGTGTGTTGATGTCCACCTAACACTGAATATGTGTGTTGATGTTCTCCTAACACTAAATATGTGTGTTGATGTTCTGCTAGCACTGAATATGTGTGTTGATGTCCACCTAACACTGAATATGTATGTTGATGTCCACCTAACACTGAATATGTGTGTTGATGTTCTGCTAACACTGAAAATGTGTGTTGATGTTCACCTAACACTGAATATGTGTGTTGATGTCCACCCAACACTAAATATGTGTGTTGATGTTCTGCTAACACTGAATATGTGTGTTGATGTCCACCTAACACTGAATATGTGTGTTGATGTTCTGCTAACACTGAATATGTGTGTTGATGTTCACCTAACACTGAATATGTGTGTTGATGTTCACCGAACACTGAATATGTGTGTTGATGTCCACCGAACACTGAATATGTGTGTTGATGTTCACCTAACACTGAATATGTGTGTTGATGTCCACCTAACACTGAATATGTGTGTTGATGTTCTGCTAGCACTGAATATGTGTGTTGATGTCCACCTAACACTGAATATGTGTGTTGATGTTCTGCTAACACTGAATATGTGTGTTGATGTCCACCTAACACTGAATATGTGTGTTGATGTTCAGCTAGCACTGAATATGTGTGTTGATGTCCACCTAACACTGAATATGTGTGTTGATGTTCAGCTAGCACTGAATATGTGTGTTGATGTCCACCTAACACTGAATATGTGTGTTGATGTCCACCTAACACTGAATATGTGTGTTGATGTTCTGCTAACACTGAATATGTGTGTTGATGTTCACCTAACACTGAATATGTGTGTTGATGTTCTGCTAACACTGAATATGTGTGTTGATGTCCACCTAACACTGAATATGTGTGTTGATGTTCTGCTAACACTGAATATGTGTGTTGATGTCCACCTAGCACTGAATATGTGTGTTGATGTTCACCTAACACTGAATATGTGTGTTGATGTTCTGCTAGCACTGAATATGTGTGTTGATGTTCACCTAACACTGAATATGTGTGTTGATGTTCACCTAACACTGAATATGTGTGTTTATGTTCAACTAACACTGAATATGTGTGTTGATGTTCACCTAACACTGAATATGTGTGTTGATGTTCTGCTAACACTAAATATGTGTGTTGATGTTCACCTAACACTGAATATGTGTGTTGATGTCCACCTAACACTGAATATGTGTGTTGATGTTCAGCTAGCACTGAATATGTGTGTTGATGTCCACCTAACACTGAATATGTGTGTTGATGTTCAGCTAGCACTGAATATGTGTGTTGATGTCCACCTAACACTGAATATGTGTGTTGATGTCCACCTAGCACTGAATGTGTGTTGATGTCCACCTAACACTGAATATGTGTGTTGATGTTCTGCTAGCACTGAATATGTGTGTTGATGTTCTGCTAGCACTGAATATGTGTGTTGATGTTCAGCTAGCACTGAATATGTGTGTTGATGTTCTGCTAACACTGAATATGTGTGTTGATGTCCACCTAACACTGAATATGCGTGTTGATGTTCTGCTAACACTGAATATGTGTGTTGATGTTCTGCTAACACTGAATATGTGTGTTGATGTCCACCTAGCACTGAATATGTGTGTTGATGTTCACCTAGCACTGAATATGTGTGTTGATGTCCACCTAACACTGAATATGTGTGTTGATGTTCTGCTAGCACTGAATATGTGTGTTGATGTTCTGCTAGCACTGAATATGTGTGTTGATGTTCAGCTAGCACTGAATATGTGTGTTGATGTCCACCTAACACTGAATATGTGTTTTGATGTTCTGCTAACACTGAATATGTGTGTTGATGTTCACCTAACACTGAATATGTGTGTTGATGTTCTGCTAACACTGAATATGTGTGTTTATGTTCACCTAACACTGAATATGTGTGTTGATGTTCACCTAACACTGAACATGTGTGTTGATGTTCACCTAACACTGAATGTGTGTGTTGATGTTCTGCTAACACCGAATATGTGTTTTGATGTCCACCTAACACTGAATATGTGTGTTGATGTTCTGCTAGCACTAAATATGTGTGTTGATGTTCTGCTAGCACTAAATATGTGTGTTGATGTTCTGCTAACACTAAATATGTGTGTTGATGTTCACCTAACACTGAATATGTGTGTTGATGTTCTGCTGCTGACCTTTTCATCAAAGTCCAGAGTTCTGATCAACATCTCCTGCAGCGTCCTCAGAACCTTGATACACAACTTCTCTTCTGTGGACATCAGAGCCTTGGTGTGCTGGATCAGCCTGCACACACACACACACACACACACACACACACACACACACACACACACACACACACACACACACACACACACACACACACACACACACACACACACACAAACACACAAACAAACAAACAAACAATGACTTGAGGAAAGCCGAGCACTGCTCCTGCACTCCAGGAGTCTCACTTGGAGATGAAGCCCCCAGACTCGCAGCGCAGGCGGGCGTCGGTTCCTTCCAGGAAGAGGAGCTCAGGCTGGTGGAGGACGTCCACCAGGACGGAGAGTTCTGCGTTGACCAGTGGCTTGAGGCGCTCCTCCAGCGTGTTGATGACGTCCTGCAGCTTCTCGATGATGTTCTTGTAGTCCCAGGGGTTGCCGGTGGCGACGGGCCGCGAGGAGCGCGAGGAGGACTTGTAGTTGGGGTTGGAGCGTGACAGGGAGTTGAGGGCGCTGGTGGACAACATGCCGCTGATCTGAGCCTCCAAGTCCAGAGGAAGTGTGATGGAGCGACTCTTGGCTGAAACATCATCACTTATCTTTATGTTTGTTATAGTGCTCTTCTGGGGCGTGATTGTGCTCTTTGGGGCGTAATGTAGTCTTGGGGAGCATAATGTGGACTTTGGGGGTGTGTTTATGGTTTTTGTGGGAGTAATGTAGTCTTTGGGGGCGTAATGTAGTCTTTGGGTGCATGTTTCTGGGCAAAATTGGGGCGTAATGTGGTCTTAGGGAGCGTGTTTGTGGACGTAATGGTGGTCTTTGGGGGCATAATGTAGTCTTTGGGTGCGTGTTTGTGGCCAAAATGGGGGCGTATTGTGGTCTTAGGGGACGTGTTTGTGGGCATAATGGTGGTCTTTGGGGGCATAATGTATTCTTTGGGGGCATAATATAGTCTTTGGGGGCATAATATAGTCTTTGGGTGCGTCTTTGTGGGCAAAATGGGGGTCTAATGTGGTCTTAGGGGGCGTGTTTGTGGGCGTAATGGTGGCATAATGTAGTCTTTGGGGGTGTGTTTGTGGTCTTTGGGTACATGTTTGTGGGCAAAGTTTGGGCGTAATGTGGTCTTAGGGGCCGTGTTTGTGGGCGTAATGGTGGTCTTTGGGGGCATAATGTAGTCTTTGGGTGCGTCTTTGTGGGCAAAATGGGGGCGTAATATGGTCTTAGCGGGTGTGTTTATGGGTGTAATGGTGGTCTTTGGGGGCATAATATAGTCTTTGGGGACATAATGTAGTCTTTGGGTGCATCTGTGGCCAAAACGGGGGCGTAATGTGGTCTTAGGGGGCGTGTTTGTGGGTGTAATGGTGGTCTTTGGGGGCATAATGTAGTCTTTGGGTGCGTGTTTGTGGGCAAAATGGTGATTTTAGAGGGCGTGTTTGTGCGGCGTAATGGTGGTCTTTGGGGGCATAATGTAGTCTTTGGGTGCGTGTTTGTGGGCAAAAATGGGGGCGTAATGTGGTCTTAGGGGACGTGTTTGGGGGCGTAATGGTGGTCTTTGGGGGCATAATGTAGTCTTTGGGGGCATAATATAGTCTTTGGGGGCATAATATAGTCTTTGGGGGCATAATATAGTCTTTGGGTGCATCTTCGTGGGCAAAATGGGGGTGTAATGTGGTCTTAGGAGGCGTGTTTGTGGTCTTTGGGTACATGTTTGTGGGCAAAGTTGGGGCGTAATGTGGTCTTAGGGGCCGTGTTTGTGGGCGTAATGGTGGTCTTTGGGGGCATAATGTAGTCTTTGGGGGCATAATGTGGTCTTAGGAGGCGTGTTTGTGGTCTTTGGGTACATGTTTGTGGGCAAAATTGGGGCGTAATGTGGTCTTAGGGGCCGTGTTTGTGGTCTTTGGGTGCTTGTTTGTGGGCGTAATGGTGGTCTTTGTGGGTGTAATGTAGACTTTGGGAGGCATAATGTAGACTTTGGATGCGTGTTTGTTGCCGTAATGGTGGCCTTTGTGGGTGTAATGTAGACTTTGGGGGCGTGTTTGTGGCCGTAATGGTGGTCTTTGTGGGGATGTTTGCGATCTTTGAAGGTATGGTCTTTGGGTGCCTGCTATTGGGCGTAATGGGGGCGTAATGTGGTCTTTGGGGGCTTAATGTGGTCTTTGGGTGAATGTTTGTGGGAGTAATTGTGGTCTTTGGGTGAGTGTTTGTGGGAGTAATTGTGGTCTTTGGGTGAGTGTTTGTGGTGTGATGAGAACGACACTGAGATCCAGCAACTAATTGACAACAAGCGGCAAGCTTTCATCACTTGGCAAAATGACATCCACTGCAAAGTGAAAAGAGTAGCCCACGCCAAAGCGAAGGCAGCTGTCCAAACACAGGTTAGGAAACTGAAGAACCAGTGGTGGGCAAAGAAGGCTCTGGAGATCGAGCAGCTTGCTGACTCTGGAGACACGAGAGGCTTCTTCGATGCCACAAGAGTGGTGTATGGTCCCAGCCACCGCTGCCTAACCCCCCTTCGCTCAAAGGATGGTCTGCTGCTGCTGAAGGACAAGGACGCAATTTCAAACAGGTGGAAAGAACACTATGAGGACCTCTTAAACAGGGACACTATACCTGAGATGGAGGCTCTTGACCAACTCCCACAACAACCCACAGATGAAAGCATGGGAGAACCACCTACCTTGGATGAGCTGCAGGATGCCATTGGGAAGATGAGGAACAACAAGGCTGCTGGGCCCGACGGCATTCCAGCAGAGGTCCTGAAGAAAGGCGGACCCGATCTTACCAAGCACATCCATGCCCTGCTTCTCAAAATATGGGAAGAAGAGGAAATCCCTGCACAGCTCAGAGATGCCCTAATTGTATCCATATTTAAGAAAGGAGACAAGGCAGACTGTGGGAATTATCATCTCTCTCCTGTCCACCATAGGGAAAGCCCTCGCTCGGGTTTTGGCCAACAGACTCACCCCCCTGTCAGAAAGCGTGCTTCCTGAGTCTCAGAGTGGATTTCGCCCAAGCAGAGGCACCACAGACATGATTTTCATCGCACGACAACTGCAAGAAAAATGCCGGGAACAAAACCAATCACTATACATGGCCTTCATAGACCTCACCAAAGCCTTCGACTCGGTTAACCGTCAGGCACTTTGGCTGGTTCTGTCCAAGATTGGCTGCCCAGATAAATACATCCGGGTACTGAGACTACTGCATGAGAACATGTCAGCCACAGTGCTCAGTGGCAGTGGAGATGAAACGGAACCCTTTAGGGTAGACACAGGTGTAAAACAGGGATGTGTCATCGCTCCAACACTATTTTCCATTTTTGTTGCTACTATCCTTCATCTCACAAACATACATCTGCCCCAGGGAGTCGAAATAATGTACAGAACCGACGGTCAACTCCTCAACATCAACCGTTTCAGGGCTAAAGGTCAAACCACCACCATATCCATCATGGAGCTGCAGTATGCAGACGATAATGCCCTCATAGCCCTCTCAGAAGAGGACCTACAGTGCACTCTGTCTGCTTTTGCGAAGGCATACAAACAGCTTGTTCTTGCCATCAATATAAAGAAAACCCAAATCCTCCACCAATCACCACCAAACAGTAGTGCGCCTGTCCTGCCACCAAACCTGTCAATTGACAAAATCCGACTGGAAAATGTGGACCACTTCCCATATCTCGGGAGCCTCCTGTCATCTAAAGCTGTCATTGACGATGAAATTCACCACCGCCTCAGCTGTGCCAGTGGGGCCTTCTCAAGGCTGAGGAAGCGAGTCTTCGAGAACCGTGACCTCCAAGCAAAGACCAAAATCCTGGTCTACAAAGCAGTCGTGCTCCCCACCCTTCTGTATGGGTCAGAAGCCTGGACCACCTACAGCAGGCACTTAAAGGCACTCGAGACCTACCATCATAGATGTCTCAGAAAAATCCTCAGGATCAGCTGGGAGGACCGACGCACCAACACCAGCGTCCTGGAGGAGGCTGGCTTGCCCACCATCACTGCCACGATAGCCCAAAACCAACTCAGATGGACTGGCCATGTAGTCCGCATGCCTGACTCTCGCCTCCCAAAACAAGTCCTTTATTCCCAGCTTGTTGAAGGGAAACGGGCCCCGGGAGGTCAAAAGAAGAGATTTAAGGATAACATCAAGGCAAACCTGACAAAGTGTCGCATAGACCTTAAGTCTTGGGAAGTCAAGGCAAAAGACAGGACGATGTGGAGAAACCTTGTCTGTGAGGGTGCCGCGCAATATAATGACGACCTCCGCCATGCTGCACAAGACAAGCGCAGACTAAGAAAGGAGAGAGCATCCACCAAACAGGCCCAACCCAAACCCACCACCACTACATTCCCTTGTCCACATTGCCCCAGAATAATCGGGTCCAGAATCGGCCTCCACGCCCACCTGAAGACCCACAAGGACCAGGAAGGAGGACAGTCATAGTCGACCACGAGTGACCGCCGATGATGATGATGATGGTCTTTGTGGGTCTGTTTGCGATCTTTGAAGGTATGGTCTTTGGGTGCCTGCTTTTGGGCGTAATGGGGGCGTAATGTGGTCTTTGGGGGCTTAATGTGGTCTTTGGGTGAATGTTTGTGGGAGTAATTGTGGTCTTTGGGTGAGTGTTTGTGGGAGTAATTGTGGTCTTTGGGTGAGTGTTTGTGGGAGTAATGGTGGTCTTGTGTTTGGGGTGTAATGGTGGTCTTATGTTTGGGGTGTAATGGTGGTCTTGTGTTTGGGGTGTAATGGTGGTCTTATGTTTGGGGTGTAATGGTGGTCTTTGGGTGAATGTTTGTGGGAGTAATTGTGGTCTTTGGGTGAGTGTTTGTGGGAGTAATGGTGGTCTTTTATTTGGGGTGTAATAGTGGTCTTGTGTTTGGGGTGTAATGATGGTCTTATGTTTGGGGTGAAATAGCGGTCTTGTGTTTGAAGTGTAATGGTGGTCTTGTGTCTGGGGTGTAATAGTGGTCTTGTGTTTGGGATGTAATAGTGGTCTTGTGATTGGGGTGTAATAGTGGTCTTGTGTTTGGGGTGTAATGGTGGTCTTATGTTTGGGGTGTAATAGTGGTCTTGTGTTTGGGGTGTAATAGTGGTCTTGTGTTTGAGGTGTAATGATGGTCTTATGTTTGGGGTGAAATAGCGGTCTTGTGTTTGGGGTGTAATGGTGGTCTTGTGTTTGGGGTGTAATAGTGGTCTTGTGTTTGGGATGTAATAGTGGTCTTATGTTTGGGGTGTAATGGTGGTCTTATGTTTGGAGTCTAATGGTGGTCTTAAGTTTTGGGACGTCACCTGTGACAGCGAGGGTCTTGATGCAGGTCTCCACCTGTGCTCTGTGCTGCTGCTGTAACCAGGGACAGTCCAGCAGGCGCACAGACGACTGCAGCAGCTGGGTGACGATAGTGTGATGACTCTGACAACGACAAAGGGGAGGAGTCAGACTCACCGGCCAGCGCACTTCCTGTTCACCTCAGGGGAGGCGGAGCTAAAGCTGACCTGCAGCGAGGTGCTGTTCTCGGAGAAGGGCGAGCTGAAGAAGGCGTTGATGGTGTCGAAGACCACGTTGATGATGTATTTCTCCAGGATGGGGTCGGAGAGACGTTTATCCCGCTTGTTGCACACCTGCAAGGACCATACCTGCTGAGTGGCCGGGTCAAAGGTGAAACAGGAAGTGGAACGAGGCGCTCACCTGGGCCATGTCCACAGTGAAGTCCCCAAAGAGCTTCCAGATGTGATTGGAGGTGTAGATCTCCTTCATCTCCACTTCTGTGTCCACATAGCAGTGGTTGACAAAGTTGACATAGGCGATTTTCACCTGCAAGCACGACGTCACACACTCAGGCTTATGTTTAATACAGAGTAAGAGCAGCTAAGGCAGACCTGGGCATTCTGCGGCCCGCGGGCCACATCCGGCCCTTTGAGCGTCCCTGTCCGGCCCGCGTGAGGCCAATCATAAATTACAAAATACATTTTAAAAAGTATCCATGTCGAGTGTGCAATACAACGGTGCTGCTTTTGTTTTGAAAAGCGTTATTTGTATTACTTCCGTGTGGACGTATGCTCGTGCGCGATTGTGAGTGAATGTGAACAGCGGCAATCACAAATGACAAAATAAATTTTAAAAAACATCTATGTCGTGCGTGCAATACAACTGTGCTGCTTTTATTTTTGAAAAGTGTTACTTGTGGGCGTATGTCCGTGTGTAACCTGTGAGTGAAGGTGCACAGCGACAAGTGATGCACGGTTACCCCCGAGACGCTAAAAAGAAAAAAGTTGATGACGAATGGCGTGTTTTCAACGAGACATGAACTGCCAAGTATTTCTTTACAGAAATTAAAGGTAAAGCCGTGTGCTTAATTTAATTTACACAGGTTGCTGTGTTTAAAGAATATAATTTTAATCGCCACTACACGACGAAGCACGAGGAAAAATACCGGAATCTGTCTGATGAAGCGCGCGCAAGGGAGGCTGATGCGTTGATGGTAAAACTGCAAACCCAACAAGGACTTTTTGCCAAATTTCACACCCCCAGAGATGCAGGTGTCAGGACAAGTTTCGTCATTTCTCACAAAATCGCCAGAAAAAGTAAAACGTTTTCTGACGGAGAGTTTATTAAGGAGTGCGCTTTGGACTCTGTTGCGCTGATATGCCCGGAGAAGAGAAGCGCATTTGAGAACGTGTCACTCTCCCGACGCACTGTAACGAGACGGGTTGAGACCATCGCTGGAAACTTGGAGCTTCAGCTGAAGAACAGAACGGCCGACTTTGACTGTTTTTCGCTGGCTTTGGATGAGAGCTGCGATGTACGTGACACCGCCCAGCTGCTCATCTTCTTACGTGGGATAACTGCAGACTTTCAAATCACAGAGGAGCTGGCAGCCATGCAGTCAATTAAAGAGACAACCACAGGTAATGACTTGTTCACATAGGTAAATGCGTGTTTGGACATGTTAGGACTGAAATGGGACAAGCTGGCAGGTGTGACAACAGATGTTGTCCAAATCTGACGGGGGAAAATGTTGGACTTTTAAAGAGGATGCAGGATAAAGTGACAGAAATTTTTGCATTGTATTATACATCAGGAAGTGTTGTGTAAGACAGTGTTAAAAATAAAACAATCAAAAGCAATCTGCTTTTGTATAAAGTTAAGTTAGAGGCCTACCGAAATGCGATTTTCTTATTTAAACGGGGATAGCAGGTCCATTCTATGTGTCATACTTGATCATTTCGCGATATTGCCATATTTTTGCTGAAAGGATTTAGTAGAGAACATCGACGATAAAGTTCGCAACTTTTGGTCGCTGATAAAAAAGCTTTGCCTGTACCGGAAGTAGCAGACGATATGCGCGTGACGTCACAGGTTGTGGAGCTCCTCACATCTGCTGTTTACAATCATGGCCACCAGCAGCGAGAGCGATTCGGACCGAGAAAGCGACGATTTCCCCATTAATTTGAGCGAGGATGAAAGATTCGTGGATGAGGAAAGTGAGAGTGAAGGACTAGAGGGCAGTGGGAGCGATTCAGATAGGGAAGATGCTGTGAGAGGCGGGTGGGACCTGATATTCAGCTGGGAATGACTAAAACAGTAAATAAACACAAGATATATATATACTCTATTAGCAACAACACAACCAGGCTTATATTTAATATGCCACAAATTAATCCCGCATAACAAACACCTCCCCCCTCCCGTCCATATAACCCGCCAATACAACTCAAACACCTGCACAACACACTCAATCCCACAGCCCAAAGCACCGTTCACCTCCCCAAAGTTCATACAGCACATATATTTCCCCAAAGTCCCCAAAGTTACGTACGTGACATGCACATAGCGGTACGCACGTACGGGCAAGCGATCAAATGTTTGGAAGCCGCAGCTGCATGCGTACTCACGGTACCGCGTCTGCGTATCCAACTCAAAGTCCTCCTGGTAAGAGTCTCTGTTGTCCCAGTTCTCCACAGGCCAATGGTAAAGCTTGACTGTCATCTTCCGGGAATGTAAACAATGAAACACCGGCTGTGTTATCCGGCACAACAGTCAGGGGGTGCATTCTATGGCGGGGGTGCGTTATCCGGCACAACACCTGCCGCAATACACCGCTTCCCACCTACAGCTTTCTTCTTTGCTGTCTCCATTGTTCATTGAACAAATTGCAAAAGATTCACCAACACAGATGTCCAGAATACTGTGGAATTTTGCGATGAAAACAGACGACTTAATAGCTGGCCACCATGCTGTCCCAAAATGTCCTCCACAATCCGTGACGTCACGCGCAGACGTCATCATACCGAGACATTTTCAGCAGGATATTTCGCGCGAAATTTAAAATTGCACTTTAGTAAGCTAACCCGGCCGTATTGGCATGTGTTGCAATGTTAAGATTTCATCATTGATATATAAACTATCAGACTGCGTGGTCGGTAGTAGTGGGTTTCAGTAGGCCTTTAAGTCAAATGAAATTATTATTATTATTATTATTTACCTTAAGGTATATCAAAAATTATTTGAGCAAAATTTAATTAAAATATTGTCGGTGTGGCCCTCCAGCAGTGCTCGGGTTGCTCATGCGGCCCCCGGTAAAAATGAATTGTCCACCCCTGAGCTAAGGTCACATTAGCATGCTGGCTGAGGATTGTGATGTATTAACCGGCGTCAGAGTCCAATTTTGAAAGAACAGCCATGACACCGCCACTGACCTCGGTGATGCAGTCCTCATGCGTCACCACTCGCACGATGTCCTCCAGCGGCAGCAGTGACGTGCACTTGATCTCCGTGTAGACGTTCTTGCCCTCGGCGCACGCCGCCAGCAGCTCCACCAGAGAGATGTGGTACCTGCGCGGGGGAAGGGAACATGCCGGAAGCCGTCTCGCAAGGAAGTGGACGCCGGGGTTACCTGAGCGGGCTGTTGTCGCCGACGCCCTCCCTGCTCTCGGCCATGAGCTCTAGCATGACGTTGAAGGAGGCCTTGTCGTTGTAGAAGACCACCACGTCCTCGCCAGCGTTGGTCAGCTGCAGACACACATGGTCCTTTCACACTGGGAAAGTTCACGCGGCTTGGGGGGGGGGGGGGGGCGACCTCACCTCAGTCATGATCATATCCTGGCACTTCTTCACGTACTTCCCCTCGGCCTTGATGATGGTGTGCAGGAAGTTGAGGTAGTGGACGTGGCGTCCGTGCGTGGCCAGGCAGTGGATGAAGTGCTGCAGGACGCTCTCCGAGATCTCCGTGCACAGCTGGTAGTTGTTGCAGAAGATGTGCTGCACTGTCTCCGCCTCCAGCAGCTGAGTGGGAGGAGCCGTGATCGGCATGGTGGCGAACGAAGGACCTTGCGCGGGCCAATCGGAAACCAGCTTACCCCGGGGTTGAGGAAGAGACTGAGGTTCTTGTGCAGCAGAGCCTGGTTCTCCTGGTTCCCCATGCAGAACTTCTGCAGGAACAGGTGAGCGTACCTGATGATCTCCTGCATCTTCACATCGTTCTGCAGACACAAGAGCCAAGAGTTTGAACTGCTGTTGAAACTTGTCCTGGTGACTTTTCTGTGTGACCATTTGTAACTAGAGATGTCCGATAATGGCTTTTTTGCCGATATACGATATTGTCCAACTCTTAATTACCGATTCCGATATCAACCGCTACCGATATATACAGTCGTGGAATTAACACATTATTATGCCTAATTTTGTTGTGATGCATTAAACAATGTAACAAGGTTTTCCAAAATAAATCAACTCAAGTTATGGAGAAAAATGCCAACATGGCACTGCCATATTTATTATTGAAGTCACAAAGTGCATTATTTATTTTAACATGCCTCAAAACAGCAGCTTGGAATTTGGGACATGCTCTCTTGAGGTGGGCGGGGGTTAGGGGGTAGCGGGGGGTGTATATTGTAGCGTCTCGGAAGAGTTAATGCCACAAGGGGTTCTGGGTATTTGTTCTGTTGTGTTTATGTTGTGTTACGGTGCGGATGTTCTCCCGAAATGTGTTTGTCATTTTGTTTGGTGTGGGTTCACAGTGTGGCACATATTTGTAACAGTGTTAAAGTTGTATATACGGCCACCCTCAGTGTGACCTGTATGGCTGTTGACCAAGTATGGATTGCATTCACTTGTGTGTGTGAAATGCCGTAGATATTATGTGATTGGGCCGGCACGCGAAGGCAGTGCCTTTAAGGCAGTGGTTCTTAACCTGGGTTGGATCGAACCCTAGGGGTTCGGTGAGTCGGGCTCAGGGGTTCGGCGGAGGTCAAAACACACCCGACTCATCGTGTAAATAAAAACTTCTCCCTATCGGCGTGTTACGGATACGGCAACAGCAGAAGTCAGACTGATTTGCAGGTGTGTAATTTGTTGAGTTGGTTTTGTTGTTTGAACAAGATGATGTTCATGCACGGTTCATTTTGTGCACCAGTAAAAAAACATGGTAACACTTTAGTATGGGGAACATATTCACCATTAATTAGTTGCTTATTAACATGCAAATTAGTAACATATTGGCTCTTACCTAGTCATTATTAAGTACTTATTATAGCCTTATTCGTCACGGCCTTATTATAACCCTAACCCTCTAACCCTGGCCCTAACCCTCTAACCCTAATCCTAACCAAATAACTCTAAATTAAGTCTTTGTTACTTAGAATATGTTCCCCATACTAAAGTGTTACCAAAAACATATAACTCTGTCTTGAATTTGAAAAAAACAACATGTTATTTTTCACTATAGAAGGGCTCGGTGAATGCGCATATGAAACTGGTGGGGTTCGGTACCTCCAACAAGGTTAAGAACCACTGCTTTAAGGTTTATTGGCGCTCTGTCCTTCTCTCTGCTTCCGTGTACACAGCGGCGTTTTACTTGTTGAAACCGATACCGATCATTTTGAAACAGATACCGATAGTTTCCGATATTACATTTTAAAGCATTTATCGGCCGATAATATCTGCAGTCCGATATTATCGGACATCCCTATTTGTAACACTAGCATGTTCTCACCTGGTCGTAGGAGACCTGCAGCAGGTCCAACATGACTTTATGAGCTCCCATGTTCTTCAGCAGCCTCTGCTGCTTCTTCCACACACCACTGCTGCACATTTTGTTCAACCTCTCCTGGATCTACGGCAACACAAAGATCATCCAAGCGTATAATAAGTACACTTGAATGACACTTTTGGGACAGTTGGACCTTGGAACACATGACAGTGGTGCCTCAGATGCCAATTTAAATTAGGGTTGTCCCGATACCAATAATTTGGTACCAATACCAAAATGTATTTCTATACTTTGATACTTTTCTAAATAAAGGGGACCACAAAAAATTGCATTATTTGCTTTATTTTAACAAAAAGTCTTAGGGTACATGAAACATGTTTATTATTGCAGTTAAGACCTTAAATAAAGTAGTGAACATACTAGACAACTTGTCTTTTAGTAGTAAGTAAACAAACAAAGGCTCCTAATTAGTCTGCTGATGTATGCAGTAACATATTGTGTCATTTATCTACCTATTATTTTGTCAACATTATGAGGGACAAACTGTAAAAATTGATTATTAATCTACTTGTTCATTTACTGTTAACATCTGGTTATTTTCTGTTTTAACATGTTCTATCTACACTTCTATTAAAATGTAATAATCATTGATACTTTACATTAGTTTTTGATGATACCACACATTTAGGTATCGATCTGATACCAAGTAGTTACAGGATCGTACGTTGGTCATATTCATGTGTCCAGGGGCATATTTCCTGAGTTTATAAACATAATATGAATTTAAAAGAAAGGAAAATGGATTTTGTGACGATAAAAAATATTGATGTTATCATAGTAGTATCGACTATATTCGCTCTTGTACTTGGTATCATTACAGTGGCATTTGTTTACATTAAGGAACTGCGTCATTAGTGGTGATGCCGGTGAGCTATTGTATCCTCCTACAGTGAAGCATTCCAGGAATTCCATAATACCATTTCTCAATTAAAAATGTTACTACTTTAACATTTCTCGACCGATTTTTAAAAATTTCAACACCAACCAATTCAACTCATTCAGAACATTTACTTTTTTTTATTTATTATTATTATTATTTTTTTTTACATTTGATAAAAAAATTCCCTCTTTTCCCGGAATTCCCAAATTTTCATGAAATTCCCAAGTTCCACTAGTCCCACATTTTCAATCCAATTCAAACCGTTCCAACTTCAAAACATTCAGGCTGTTCAGGAATTGTGTGCTCCCTTTCCACAATTATTAAAAAAATTCCCAGATTTCCTAGAATTCACAGTTTATAGGGACATTTTCCCCATTCAAAATGAATTGGCCATTTTTCAAACTTCCACAATTCCCACATTCTTCAACCGATTCAAACCATTCCACCTTCAACACATTCAATTCATCTTGGAAATTCAAACAACCACTTTTCCACATTCAACAAATTTCCAGGAATTCCTGCTTTTTTCTAACCATATTTTCAACCTTTTTTAATGCGATGACTCCTTTCACATTTTTCAACCCGTTTCAACCACTGCAATGTCAAAACATTCCTCATAGTCAGGACAAAAAAACAAGTTGGTTTAGGAACTTCAAAAATTCCCGGTTTTCCCGAAACTCCATAATATAATTTTTCAATTAAAAACGGTTAATACTTCAACATTTATTGACCAATTTAAACAATTCCAACACCAACCAATTCAGCTCATTCAAGTCTTTTAACACATGTTTAAAAAAATTCCCGCTTTTCCCAAAATTCCCATTGAAATGAATGTGACATTTTTCTAAGTTCCACAATTCCCACATTTTTCATCCAATTCAAACCGTTCCAACTCCAAAATATTCGGCCTGTTCAAAATTGTGTTCTCTCTTTCAACAATCATAGAAACATTCTCGGATTTCCAAGAATTCCCAGTTTTCAGGGACCTTTTCCCCATTCAAAATGATCCATCCCACATTTTTCAACCTATTCAAACAATTCCACCTTCAACACATTCCACTCATTCAACTAACACTTTCCCAAGTTCCAAACCAATATCAGTTTTTCCTGGAAATTCAAACTCTTCAACATTGAAATCATTCCAACATTCAAACTATTCTTACATTAATTCTGTCAGCATTTCACTTCAACTTCAGCATTGGAGCATTCAAACGCAATTCCTTCAGGAATTTGCCTCATCTACTTTTTGATGATTTGCTTCTAGAATTTTCATCGACTTCTTTTGAGCACTGCACTTCTTCACACTCACTTCCTTCAACGTTTTGTTGATTTCTAGCTATGAGCTAATGCTGGCGAGGGCCCACTGTGACAATTCATAACCAACATTTTTGCTCGCAACCTGAAGCTTGACGATCAACTGAGAGACACCTCATATTAAAATCTCGTAAGCCCAAGGTCCACTGTGTTTATTTACTGAGAAAAAATTAAATTCGAATGTACAAACCCCGTTTCCATATGAGTTGGGAAATTGTGTTAGATGTAAATATAAACGGAATACAATGATTTGCATATCCTTTTCAGCCCATATTCAATTGAATGCACTACAAAGACAACATATTTGATGTTCAAACTCATAAACTTAATTTTTTTTTTTGCAAATAATAATTAACTTAGAATTTCATGGCTGCAACACGTGCCAAAGTAGTTGGGAAAGGGCATGTTCACCACTGTGTTACATGGCCTTTCCTTTTAACAACACTCAGTAAACGTTTGGGAACTGAGGAGACACATTTTTTAAGCTTCTCAGGTGGAATTCTTTGCCATTCTTGCTTGATGTACAGCTTAAGTTGTTCAACAGTCCGGGGGTCTCCGTTGTGGTATTTTAGGCTTCATAATGCACCACACATTTTTAATGGGAGACAGGTCTGGACTACAGGCAGGCCAGTCTAGTACCCGCACTCTTTTACTATGAAGCCACGTTGATGTAACACGTGGCTTGGCATTGTCTTGCTGAAATAAGCAGGGGCGTCCATGGTAACGTTGCTTGGATGGCAACATATGTTGCTCCAAAACCTGTATGTACCTTTCAGCATTAATGGCGCCTTCACAGATGTGTAAGTTACTCATGTCTTGGGCACTAATACACCCCCATACCATCACAGATGCTGGCTTTTCAACTTTGCGCCTAAAACAATCCGGATGGTTCTTTTCCTCTTTGGTCCAGAGGACACGACGTCCACAGTTTCCAAAAACAATTTGAAATGTGGACTCGTCAGACCACAGAACACTTTTCCACTTTGTATCAGTCCATCTTAGATGAGCTCAGGCCCAGCGAAGCCGACTGTGTTTCTGGGTGTTGTTGATAAACGGTTTTCGCCATGCATAGGAGATTTTTAACTTGCGCTTACAGATGTAGCGACCAACTGTCGTTACTGACAGTGGGTTTCTGAAGTGTTCTTGAGCCCATGTGGTGATATCCTTTACACACTGATGTCGCTTGTTGATGCAGTACAGCCTGAGGGATCGAAGGTCACGGGCTTAGCTGCTTACGTGCAGTGATTTCTCCAGATTCTCTGAACCCTTTGATGATATTACGGACCGTAGATGGTGAAATCCCTAAATTCCTTGCAATAGCTGGTTGAGAAAGGTTTTTCTTAAACTGTTCAACAATTTGCTCACGCATTTGTTGACAAAGTGGTGACCCTCGCCCCATCCTTGTTTGTGAATGACTGAGCATTTCATGGAATCTACTTTTATACCCAATCATGGCACCGACCTGTTCCCAATTTGCCTGTTCACCTGTGGGATGTTCCAAATAAGTGTTTGATGAGCATTTATCAGTATTTATTGCCACCTTTCCCAACTTCTTTGTCACGTGTTGCTGGCATCAAATTCTAAAGTTAATGATTATTTGCAAAAAAAAAAAAGTTTATCAGTTTGAACATCAAATATGTTGTCTTTGTAGCATATTCAACTGAATATGGGTTGAAAATGATTTGCAAATCATTGTATTCCGTTTATATTTACATCTAACACAATTTCCCAACTCATATGGAAACGGGGTTTGTACTGTAAAAGTAGATAAAATATTAAATTAAAGCTGAGAATTTTTTGGAGTTCCACAAGCCTTGGTGTTGGATACACTACTCTTTCCATTTCTGAGAAGAACAAAACAACCATTGGTGGTTAGGCTTTACACGGACACGACTTAACCACAGCAAGTGCAGGGCAACCAACAGAGATATTTCACTTTGAGGCAGGCTGGCACCTAAGAATAAAAGCAGCGAGATCATAGCTTGATCTTTGCAAACGGACAGGAAGTGGATGCGTGAGCGTGAAGGTGGTGAGATGATGCGATTAGCTTGGAGGAGTAACACAATGACATGGCGGATCACACGGCGAGGAGGAAGTCAAAGACCCACAAATAACTTCAGACACTGACAAGGAGCTGCAAGCTGCACAGGACCAGCGGGTCAAAAGGTCAAACAAACACATTGTCCCGCCCACACTGAGTGATTGACAGACGACAACAGACTGCTGATGTTTCCTGACCTCTTTGACGTTCTGATAGTTCTCGTTGCTCTTCTCGCCTTTCTCTTTCTTGGGAGCCGCGTCCTCTGCTGCTCCCTGGAGGATGCACAGGGCAGCACAGCAAGCAGGACACACTTATGTCACTATGATGTCATCACTCTACCCTCAGGAGAAGAAGCAGT
>NC_084548.2:65772500-65900000 GCF_033978685.3 Nerophis lumbriciformis
ATTCACTGGGACTAAATTAGAGATTGCGGCTTGAAAAAGCCACCGACGTTAGCTCGGATTAATTATTCGGGCAAGAAAACGTGTGTGTGTGTGTGTGTGTGTGTGTGTGTGTGACCTGTTTGAAGGTGTGCAGCACTTCCTGTCTCTGGCTGAAGTGTCTGAAAAGAAGCTGCAGAGCTCCAGACACCAGAGGCGGGTAGTCGTGCATGGTGAGGTGGATCAGAACCCGCAGAAACATGCGACCTCCTTCGTCGTCCACCTCCAGGATGCTGTTGCCCTTCCTGTGCACGTACACGCGCACCCACACAATTAGACACGTGGCTCATTTTAGACACGCCACACTGGAATATGGAGTGAAATTCCTGCCAAAACTCCAGAAACACACAAACTTGTTTGTACTCACACCCAACGATTTGCAAGTAAAAAAACAAAAAACAATTGTATTCAATTAAGGAAGCGATTCGCAAGTAGAAAAACAAAAACACATTTTCTTGAATTAAAAAAGGGAGTCACAAGAAGAAAACTGCATGTACAAAAATGATTTCAAAGTATAGAACAATTTTCTGCAATTACAAAAAAAATATTTGCAAGTATAAAAACTATTTTCTTTCATTAAAAATACAATTCGCAAGAAGAACTTTTTTTTCTTCAATTAAAAAAATGATTCGCAAGAAAAAAACAACACATTTTCTTAAATTAAAATAGGGAGTCACAATTTTTTTTCTGCAAGTAAAATAAATTATTTGCAATTATAAAAACAATTTTATTCAATTAAAAAATGTTTGCAAGCAAAATAAAACATTTTCTTCAATTAAAATAGGGAGTCAGAAGAAAATTAAGACGATTCGCAAGTAAAAAACAAAACAAAAATTTCAATTAAAAAAATATTTTAAGCAAAAAATACACATTTTCTTAAATTAAATAGTCACAAGAAAAAAACTATTTTCTGCAAGTAAAAAAAATATTTCTAAGTATAAAACAATTTTCTGCAATTAAAAAAAACACATTTTCTTAAATAAAAATGAGTCACAATTTTTTTTTCTGCAAGTAAAATAAATGATTTGCAATTATAAAAACTATTTTCTTCAATTAAAAAATTATTTGCAAGCAAAATAAAACATTTTCTTCAATTAAAATAGGGAGTCAGAATAAAATTAAGACGATTCGCAAGTAAAAAACAAACAATTTTTTTCAATTAAAAAATTATTTTTTTAACCAAAAAATACACATTTTCTTAAATTAAATAGTCACAAGAAAAAAAACTACTTTCTGCAAGTAAAAAAAATATTTCTAAGTATAAAACAATTTTCTGCAATTAAAAACTAGAAAAAAACAAATTTCAGCAAGTAAAAACATGATTTCCAAGTATAGAACAATTTTCTGCAATTAAAATAAATGATTTGCAAGTAAAAAATACATTTTCTTAAGATAAAAAAAATGAGTAACAAGTATAAAAAATAGTTTTCTTCAATTAAAAAACAATTCACAAGTAGATAAGACAATTTTATTCAATTGAAAAAAACAATTCACAAGCATGAAAACAATTTTCTGCAATAAAAAAAACAATTTGCAAGCATAAAATCTATTTTCTGCAAGTAAAAAAGCAATTTGCAAGTATAAAAACAAGTGTCTTTAAAAAAAAAAAAACGATTCGCAAGAATAAAAACAATTCTGTGCAAATAAAACAAATGATTTGCAAATATAAAAACTATTTTCTTCAATTTAAAAAAGATTCGCAAATATGAAAAATATTTTTGGAAATCAAAAAAAAAAAAGATTCACAGCTATAGAAACTAATTTTCTTAAAAATAGTTTTTTCTGCAACTAAAAGAATGATCCACAATATAAAAACAATTAGGGAAATTTCCAGGTTAACTTACAGGTCGCGCTGGTTTCCCCGTTTTACCCCTGCTTCTTCTTCATTGTTATTTTTGGCGGACGGCATCATGCGCAAATAACAGTGGGTCTGGCGGACTTAAATTGACTCAGCAGCACCACCTGTGGTTGTAGAGCGCCAATTACGAGTGCTCCGAGTAAAAGTGTGTGGATGGTGCAGGGTGGAATATTGCTTGAAAATTGTTTTTTCAATTGATGAAAATTGTTGTTATACTTGTGAACATTTTTTTTTAATTGAAGAAAATTGTTTTTCCATCCATCCATCCATTTTCTACCGCTTATTCCCTTTGGGGTCGCGGGGGGCGCTGGAGCCTATCTCAGCTACAATCGGGCGGAAGGCGGGGTACACCCTAGACAAGTCGCCACCTCATCGCAGGGCCAACACAGATAGACAGACAACATTCACACTCACATCCACACACTAGGGCCAATTTAGTGTTGCCAATCAACTTATCCCCAGGTGCATGTCTTTGGAGGTGGGAGGAAGCCGGAGTACCCGGAGGGAACCCACGCAGTCACGGGGAGGACATGCAAACTCCACACAGAAAGATCCCGAGGCCGGGATTGAACCCAAGACTACTCAGGACCTTCGTATTGTGAGGCAGATGCACTAACCCCTCTGCCACCGTGAAGAAAATTGTTTTTATACTTGCAAATTATTTTTTCCCCATCTATCCATTTCCTACCGCTTGTCCCTCTCGTGAGTAAAAACATGTTTGTGTATTTGTGGAGTTTTTTCCCTGCATAGTGGGACGTACCCGACGCCAAACATGGCCTCGGCCTGCTCTCCTATGTGCTGCAGGTTGATGGCGGCTGCAGGAAGAGACGCACGTTATGTTGTTGCACTTAGCCCCTCCCCTTTAGCGTTGGCTTGGTCACGCACCTGCTTGCTCCATGCTGGTGGTGGCGTCGGCGTCGGCCAGCGGGTAAATGTCCACAAACTCCTTCTTGAAGATGGACAGCAAGAAGGACAGACGGTAGTCCAGACGCACGTTCAGGATGAACTGGCGAGGGCGAGAGAGGATGTTGGTGACGAATACAGGAAACAGGGGGAGGGGTGTTCTCACTCACCTGTAGGATCTCCAGAATCTTCAGCTTGGTGTCCATCACGGTCAGGTCTATCTTGTCGATACTGTCTTTAGTCGCCCGCTGTCCGTCCATGCCCAGCCCCGCCCCCCGGGAACCTGGCCCACCAAATAAGGACTGCTTCCTGTTCAGGACCATCGTGGTCATTATCTGGCCCATGCCGTGGATGGAGCGCTTCACGTTCTTCCCTACAGACGGACGAGACTTTTCACAATAAAAGCGCGAGACGACTATTCATTTGTGCATTTGTCAAAACCTGAGGCGTCCTCGTGCAACACGGCGCTACTTTGCGAGGGGTTGGGCCTGCAGTCAATGATGCCCAGCAGCGTCCTGGTAAGTCGCAGCAGCTCAAAGAAACTGTAGAAGCCAAAGTAAATGAGATGGCGGGCCAGGCTCACCACCTGGACAGGAAACAGGAGGCAAGTCAAGAGAAGGGAGGGGGAGGAAACGATGGCAGGCGGCGCTTACACTGAAAAAAGCCTCTTACCCAAAAATGAGTTGCTCATTGAAAAACATCCCAAAAATGGTGCGTAATTTTGAAACCCAGAAATTGAGTGAAAATAATACCCTTATTACCCAAAAGATGTGTTGCTCTTTATAAAAAATAACTCTAAAACTAGCAACCCAAAAATGAGTTACTCATTGAAAAACAACCCAAAAATGGTGCGTCTTTTTTTTTTAAACCCAGAAATTGAGTTAATACAATACCCCTATAACCCAAAAAGTGTTGCTCTTCATAAAAATAACTCCAAAATTTAACTCAACACTAGCAACACAAAAATGAGTTACTCATTGAAAAACAACCCAAGAATGGTGCGTACATTTTTTTAAAAAAAAACAGAAATTGAGTTTAAATAATACCCTTATTACCCAAAAGATGTGTTGCTCTTCATAAAAAAATAACTCCAAAGTTTAACTCAACACTATCAAACCACAAATGAGTTACTCATTGAAAAACAACCCAAAAATGGTGCGTAATCCAAAAATGTAGTTAAAATAATACTCTTTTAACCCCAAAAATGTGTTGCTCTTTATAAAAAACAACTCCAAAATTGAATTCAACATTAGCAACCCAAAAATGAATTACTCATTGAAAAACAACCCAAAAAAAGGTGCGTCATTTTTTTGAAAACCCAGAAATTTAGTTAAAATAATGCCCTTATAACCCAAAAATGTGTTGCTCTTTACAAAAACTCCAAAATTTAACTCAACATTAACAACCCAAAAATGAGTTACTGATTGAAAAGCAACCCAAAAATAGTGTGTAATTTTTTGGAAAACCCAGAAATTGAGTTAAAATAATACCCTTATAACCCAAAAGATGTGTTGCTCTTCATAAAAAAATAACTCCAAAGTTTAACTCAACACTATCAAACCACAAATGAGTTACTCATTGAAAAACAACCCAAAAATGGTGTGTAATCCAAAAATGAAGTTAAAATAATACTCTTTTAACCCCAAAAATGTGTTGCTCTTTATAAAAATAACTCCAAATTGTAACTCAACACTATCAACCCAAAATGAGATACTCATTGAAAAACAACCCAAAAATGGTGCGTAATATTGAAAACCCAGAAATTTAGTTAAAATAATACCCTTATAACCCCAAAAATGTGTTGCTCTTTACAAAAAACAACTCCAAAATTTAATTCAACATTAGCAATCCAAAAATGAGTTACTCATTGAAAAACAACCCAAAAAAAGGTGCGTAATTTTTTTGAAAACCCAGAAATTTAGTTAAAATAATACCCTTATAACCCAAAAGATGTGTTGCTCTTTATAAAAAATAACTCCAAAATGTAACTCAACACTTTCAACCCAAAATGAAATACTCATTGAAAAAAAAATAAAATAAAATGGTGCGTAATATTGAAAACCCAGAAATTTTGTTAAAATAATGCCCTTATAACCCAAAAAATGTGTTGCTCTTTATAAAAAACTCCAAAATTTAACTCAACATTAGCAACCCAAAAATGAGTTACTCATTGAAAAACAACCCAAAAATGGTGCGTAATTTTTTTGAAAACCCAGAAATTGAGTTAAAATAATACCCTAACCCAAAAAATATGTTGCTCTTTATAAAAATAACTCCAAAATTTAACTCAACACTAGCAACCCAAAAATGAGTTACTCATTGAAAAACAACCCAAAAATGGTGCGTAATTTTGAAAACCCAGAAATTGAGTTAAAATAATACCCTTATAACCCAAAAAATGTGTAGCTCTTTATAAAATAACTCCAAAATATAACTCAACTCTAGTAACCCAAAAATGAGTTACCGGTACTCATTATAAAACAACCCAAAAATGGTGCGTAATTTTGAAAACCCAGAAATGTAGTTAAAATAATACCCGTATAACCCAAAAGATGTGTTGCTCTTTATAAAAATAACTCCAAAATGTAACTCAACACTAGCACCCCAAAAATGAGTTACTCATTGAAAAACAACCCAAAGATGGTGCTTTTTTTTTTTTTGAAAACCCAGAAATTGACTTAAAATAATACCCTTATAACCCAAAAAATGTGTTGCTCTTTACAAAAATAACTACAAAATTTAACTCAACACTATCAACGCAAAAATGAGATACTCATTGAAAAACAACCCAAAAATGGTGCGTAATTTTGAAACCCAGAAATTGAGTGAAAATAATACCCTTATAACCCAAAAGATGTGTTGCTCTTTATAAAAAATAACTCTAAAACTAGCAACCCAAAAATGAGTTACTCATTGAAAAATAACCCAAAAATTATGCGTCTTTTTTTTTTAAACCCAGAAATTGAGTTAATACAATACCCCTATAACCCAAAAAGTGTTGCTCTTTATAATAATAACTCCAAATTTTAACTCAACACTAGCAACCCAAAAACGAGTTACTCATTGAAAAACAACCCAAGAATGGTGTGTACATTTTTTTTTTAAAACCCAGAAATTGAGTTTAAATAATACCCTTATTACCCAAAAGATGTGTTGCTCTTCATAAAAAAATAACTCCAAAATGTAACTCAACACTTTCAACCCAAAATGAGATACTCATTGAAAAAAATAAAATGGTGCGTAATATTGAAAACCCAGAAATGTTGTTAAAATAATGCCCTTATAACCCAAAAAATGTGTTGCTCTTTATAAAAAACTCCAAAATTTAACTCAACATTAGCAACCCAAAAATGAGTTACTCATTGAAAAACAACCCAAAAATGGTGCGTAATCCAAAAATGTAGTTAAAATAATACTCTTTTAACCCCAAAAATGTGTTGCTCTTTATAAAAAACAACTCCAAAATCGAATTCAACATTAGCAACCCAAAAATGAGTTACTCATTGAAAAACAACCCAAAAAAAGGTGCGTAATTTTTTTGAAAACCCAGAAATTTAGTTAAAATAATGCCCTTATAACCCAAAAATGTGTTGCTCTTTATAAAAACTCCAAAATTTAACTCAACATTAACAACCCAAAAATGAGTTACTGATTGAAAAGCAACCCAAAAATAGTGAGTAATTTTTTTGAAAACCCAGAAATTGAGTTAAAATAATACCCTTATAACCCAAAAGATGTGTTGCTCTTTATAAAAAAATAACTCCAAAATGTAACTCAACACTTTCAACCCAAAATGAGATACTCATTGAAAAAAATAAAATGGTGCGTAATATTGAAAACCCAGAAATGTTGTTAAAATAATGCCCTTATAACCCAAAAAATGTGTTGCTCTTTATAAAAAACTCCAAAATTTAACTCAACATTAGCAACCCAAAAATGAGTTACTCATTGAAAAACAACCCAAAAATGGTGCGTCATTTTTTTGAAAACCCAGAAATTGAGTTAAAATAATACCCTAACCCAAAAAATGTGTTGCTTTTTATAAAAATAATTCCAAAATTTAACTCAACACTAGCAACCCAAAAATGAGTTACTCATTGAAAAACAACCCAAAAATGGTGCGTAATTTTGAAAACCCAGAAATTGAGTTAAAATAATACCTTTATAACCCAAAAAATGTGTAGCTCTTTATAAAATAACTCCAAAATGTAACTCAACACCAGCAACCCAAAAATGAGTTACCGGTACTCATTATAAAACAACCCAAAAATGGTGCGTAATTTTGAAAACCCAGAAATGTAGTTAAAATAATGCCCTTATAACCCAAAAGATGTGTTGCTCTTTATAAAAATAACTCCAAAATGTAACTCAACACTAGCACCCCAAAAATGAGTTACTTATTGAAAAACAACCCAACGATGGTGCTTTTTTTTTTTTAAACCCAGAAATTGAGTTAAAATAATACCCTTATAACCCAAAAAATGTGTTGCTCTTTACAAAAATAACTACAAAATTTAACTCAACACTATCAATGCAAAAATGAGATACTCATTGAAAAACAACCCAAAAATGGTGCGTAATTTTGAAAATCCCTATATTTTGTTAAAATAGACCCTTATAACCCAAAAAATGTGTAGCTCTTTATAAAATAACTCCAAAATGTAACTCAACACTATCAATCAATCAATGTTTATTTATATAGCCCTAAATCACAAGTGTCTCAAAGGGCTGCACAAGCCACAACGACATCCTCGGTACAGAGCCCACATAAGGGCAAGAAAAAAACTCACCCCAGTGGGACGTCTATGTGAATGACTATGAGAAACCTTGGAGAGGACCGCATATGTGGGTAACCCCCCCTCTCTCTATATATATATATATATATATATATATATATATATATATATATATATATATATATATATATATATATTAGGGGTGTAACGGTACACAAAAATTTCGGTTCGGTACGTACCTCGGTTTAGAGGTCACGGTTCGGTTCATTTTCGGTACAGTAAGAAAACAACAAAATATACATTTTTTGGTTATTTATTTACCAAATTTGTAAACAATGGCTTTATCCTTTTAACATTGAGAACACTATAATAATTCTGCCCACGTTAATCAACATTAAACTGCCTCAAGTTGTTGCTCAGATTAAATAAAATTACAAAACTTTTCTTCTACATATAAAAAGTATAACATTAAACAGTTTCAAGTCAACTCATCATGCTTAATTTATTACAGCATTTGGGAGGCCTGTAGTTGATTTTTATTATGTAAACATTATATTTTTTTTAACATGTGATAGCAGGGACCCTGCCATTCAAAACTAGGCTGATACATTACAATTAATCATTAGTAATGCATTAAATGTAACTATAGCTGAAAAAATAGTACAATAGAAATAGGAGAGACTATTCATCCCTGAACACCACGGAGTTCATGTAGGCTTAATGATGCAGTTACATTACACACACACACACCGCAAAATGAGCTAAAGTTACGCTAAAAGCTAATTAGCCTTCACCTCAAGCCAGGCCTGCGAGCGAGCTGAGCTGCAGTTTGTTTCTAGAAGGTCAACGGGCTCATAGTGATGTTACTAGTAGTTGACTGGGAGGTGTTTATTATAATTTGGGGAGAGTCCGCTGCCTGATGATCACCTGCTAAACACCTATCTGCTAACCCCACCGCAGAAGCACTGACTACGTGCGCTCTGAATACGCACTGCTGATTGGTTGTTACCGCTATGATTGTAACTAGGGATGTCCGATAATGGCTTTTTGCCGATATTCGATATTGTCCAACTCTTGAATTACCGATACCAACATCAACCGATACCGATATCAACCGATATATGCAGTCGTGGAATTAACACATTATTATGCCTAATTTGGACAACCAGGTATGGTGAAGATAAGGTACTTTTTAAAAAAATTAATGAAATAAGATAAATCAATTAAAAACATTTTCTTGAATAAAAATGAAAGTAAAACAATATAAAAACAGTTACATAGAAACTAGTAATTAATGAAAATGAGTAAAATTAACTGTTAAAGGTTAGTACTATTAGTGGACCAGCAGCACGCACAATCATGTGTGCTTACGGACTGTATCCCTTGCAGACTGTATTGATATATATTGATATATAATGTAGGAACCAGAATATTAATAACAGAAAGAAACAACCCTTTTGTGTGAATGAGTGTAAATGGGGGAGGGAGGTTTTTTTGGGTTGGTGCACTAATGGTAAGTGTAATTTGTGTTTTTTATGTTGATTTAATAATAAAAAAATAAATAAAAAAAACGATAATAAAAAAACGATACCGATAAATTCCGATATTACATTTTAAAGCATTTATCGGCCGAAAATATCGGCATGCTGATATTATCGGACATCCCTAGTTGTAACCAATCAGATGGTTGTGTGTGTGGGACAATGCTGGGTGCTGTGTCGGAGACAGAGGCAGAAAGCAGAGCAGCTTGTTAAGACTTTAGCTTAGGCGGCTACTTAATATGTTTGTGTGGAAACTCGTTCGGTACACCTCTGAACCGAACCGGAACCCCCCGTACCGAAACGGTTCAATACAAATACACGTACCATTACACCCCTACTAGCAACCCATAAATTGGGTTACCAAAATAACCCAGCATTTTTTGAGTGTGTACAGACCTCGTACGTCAGCTTGTTCTTCTCCTCGTTGTGAAAGGGCAGCTCCTCGTTGAGTACGTTGTTGAGATACTCCTCCATGAAAACCATTGTGTTGGAGAAGCGGTTCTTCTTGTTGTCTCTGCTGTCGTCCATGTTGGAGTCGTAACTGAAGCAGAAGGTCAGACGTGTTTCGCAGGCTTCCAGCAAGCGACGCCACATTGTTTCAGACCACTGACTCTTTGATGGTGATAGAGGTGGGGATCTCGGTCCACAGGCGGGCAAACTTGACCGGCGTGACCAGTTCTTGCGGGTCTCGGTCCACGTGGGCGTGCAGCATCAGGCGGCAGAAGGAGGCGCGCAGGTCAAAGGGCAGCGTCTCGTCCATCATGCACAAGAAGATGAGCTCCACGTCCAGCTGCTTGGAGATCTCGTCGATGGCCAGGTACTGGCGGTCCAAGCACATCCTGGCAAAGAGCTTCAGCTGGTACCTGAGGAGACCAGGGAAAAACATCAACAACTACAGACCCCTGACCACAGGTGGTCTTGGACTGGTCCATTAGTGTACACAGCTCAGCACACCTGTGTGAAGTTGGCCCCTCTTATCATTGCACATGTTCAAATAACACTGCCATTCAGGTTTTTTAAATATTCTAAAATACATTTTCTGACGAGTGATGTCATCCAGCCCCCCCCCCCCCTCCCACCTTGTCAAAATCTCCCCAAACTGGTCCCATTCGTTTGTGCTGCAAATGTTTTTGTCAAACTATTATAGTTTTTATGTTATTAACTCGAAACCAGTAAAGTTGTCACGTTGTGTAAATGGTAAATAAAAACAGAATACAATGATTTGCAAATCCTTTTCAACTTATATTCAATTGAATAGACTGCAAAGACAAGATATTTACTGTTCCCACTGAGAAACTTTTTTTTTTTTTTGTGCAAATAATCATGAACTCACAATTTAATGGCAGCAACACATTGCAAAAAAGTTGTCCCAGGGGCATTTTTACCACTGTGTTACATGGCCTTTCCTTTTAACAACACTCAGTAAACATTTGGGAACTAAGGGGACACATTTTTGAAGTGGAATTCTTTCCCATTCTTGCTTGATGTACAGCTTAAGTTGTTCAACAGTTTGGGTCTCCGTTGTGCTATTTTAGGCTTCATGATGCGATGGGAGACAGGTCTGGACTACAGGCAGGCCAGTCTAGTACCCGCACTCTTTTACTATGAAGCCACGTTGTTGTAACCCGTGCAGAATGTGACTTGGCGTTGTCTTGCCTAAATAAGCAGGGGCGTCCATGAAAAAGATCTTGCTTGGATGGCAACATATGTTGCTCCAAAACTTGTATGTACCTTTCAGCATTAATGGTGCCTTCACAGATGTGTAAGTTACACATGTCTTGGGCACTAATACACCCCCATACCATCACAGATGCTGGCTTTTCAACTTTACACATAAAGCAGTCATGATGGTTCTTTTCCTCTTTGGTCCGGAGGACACGACGTCCAGTTTCCAAAAACAATTTGAATTGCGGACTCGTCAGACCACAGAACACTTTTACACTTTGCATTAGTCCATCTTAGATGAGCTCGGGCCCAGCAAAGCCAGCGGCATTTCTGGGTGTTGTTGATAAATGGCTTTGGCTTTGCATAGTAGAGTTTAAACTTGCACTTAGAGATGTAGCGACCAACTATAGTTACTGACAGTGGTTTTCTGAACTGTTAATGAGCCCATGTGGTGATATTCTTTACACACCGATGACGCTTTTTGATGCAGTACCGCCTGAGGGATCCAAGGTCACGGCCTTGCCGCTTACGTGCAGGGATCGCTCCAGATTTTCTGAACCTTTTGATGATATTACGGACCATAAATGGTGAATTCCCTAAATTCCTTGCTATAGCTGGTTGAGAAATGTTGTTCTTAAAACAATTTGCTCACACATTTGTTGACAATGTGGCGACCCTCGCCCAATCCTTGTTTGTGAACGACTGAGCATTTCATGGAAGCTGCTTTTAAACCCAATCATGGCACCCACCTGTTCCCAATTAGCCTGTTCACCTGTGGGATTTCAAAATAAGTGTTTGATGAGCATTCCTCAACTTTCTCAGTCTTTTTTGCCACTTGTGCCAGCTTTTTTGAAACATGTTGCTGGCATCAAATTCCAAATGAGCTAACATTTGTAAAAAACAAAGTTTCTCAGCTGGAACATTAAATATCTTGTCTTTGCAGTCTATTCAATCAAATATAAGTTGAAAAGGATTTGCAAATGATTGTATTCTGTTTTTATTTGCATTTACACAACGTGACAACTTCACTGCTTTTGGGTTTTGTAATATATATTGTGATAGACACACAATTGTTATCAATAAAAAATGCATTTGATTAAACGTTTGATTATATATACGTATATATATATATATATATACACGTATATATATATATATACGTATATATATATATATATACGTATATATATATATATATACGTATATATATATATATATATATATATATATATATATATATATATACGTATATATATACGTATATATATATATATATATACGTATATATATACGTATATATATATATATATATATATACATATATATATACACACATATATATATACATATATATATATATATACACACATACATACATACATACATATATATATATATATATATATATATATATATATACATACACACATATATATATATACATACATACATACATAAATACAATACAATACATATATATATATATATATATATATATATATATATATATATATATATATATATATATATATATATATATTGGTTGGAAAGCCAGGTTGACTCCATGAACAAAGGCACCCGCGCTCTGAGAACCTAACAGAACAGGAAGTGATAAGTGAGTAATGGGTGAGACATACTAACTGCCAATTCCGTAACAGTATCAAGTGTCCTGCATTGGTTGTTTTCATACAACTCAGTTTTTGACTGACCCTTTGTTTGATGATGAAAACCGAGGTAGCACTTCGACTTTATTTGTACCAACGGCTCTACGGTAGGTTTGTTAAACAACGATACCATCTACTTATGTTCACAAACTATTTCAACTTTGGTTACATTCAGTTGCAGATTTGTCACATTGACCTTTGCATGACCTGCACTACAACAATGAACTCGTTAAATGGAACATTTCGCCCACGCCAAAATCATCTGATATCATCTTCATAAACCAGGAAGTAGCCTAACTTATTCTTACTAAATATGGCCCTGGCAGAGGTCTAATCCTTCTGAGTGTTCTTGTCAGAGACAAACATGACTCATCATTCAAGATAGGTATCTTTTAGGGTTGTCCCGATACCAATATTTTGGTACCGGTACCAATACCAAAATGTATTTCGATACTTTTCTATATAAAGAGGTCCACAAAAAAATGCGTTATTGGCTTTATTCGAACAAAAAATCTTAGGGTACATTAAACATATGTTTATTATTGCAATTTAGTCCTTAAATAAAATAGTGAACATACTAGACAACTTGTCTTTTAGTAGTAAGTAAACAAACAAAGACTCCTAATTAGTCTGCTGACGTTTTCAGTAACATGTTGTGTCATTTATCCACCTATTATTTTGTCTACATTATGAGGGACAAACTGTAAAAATTGATAAATCTACTTGTTCATTTACTGTTAATATCTGCTTATTTTCTGTTTCAACATGTTCTATCTACACTTCTGTTAAAATGTAATAATCACTTATTCTTCTCTTCTTTGATACTTTACATTAGTTTTGGATGATACCACAAATTTAGGTATCGATCTGATACCAAGTAGTTACTAAAAACCCCATTTCCATTAGTTGGGAAATTGTGTTAGATGTAAATATAAACGGAATACACTGACTTGCAAATCATTTTCAACCCATATTCAGTTGAATATGCTACAAAGACAACATATTTGATGTTCAAACTTTTTTTGTTGTTGCAAATAATCATTAACTTTAGAATTTGATGCCAGCAACACGTGACAAAGAAGTTGGGAAAGGTGGCAACAAATACTGATAAAGTTGAGGAATGCTCATCAAACACTTATTTGGAACATCCCACAGGTGTGCAGGCTAATTGGGAACAGGTGGGTGCCATGATTGGGTATAAAAGTAGATACCATGAAATGCTCAGTCATTCACAAACAAGGATGGGGCGAGGGTCACCACTTTGTCAACAAATGTGTGAGGAAATTGTTGAACAGTTTAAGAAAAATCTTTCTCAACCAGCTATTGCAAGGAATTTAGGGATTTCACCATCTACGGTCCGTAATATCATCAAAGGGTTCAGAGAATCTGGAGAAATCACTGCACGTAAGCAGCTAAGCCCGTGACCCTCAATCCCTCAGGCTGTACTGCATCAACAAGCGACATCAGTGTGTAAAGGATATCACCACATGGGCTCAGGAACACTTCAGAAACCCACTGTCAGTAACTACAGTTGGTCGCTACATCTGTAAGTGCAAGTTAAAACTCTCCTATGCAAGGTGAAAAACGTTTATCAACAACACCCAGAAATGCAGTCGGCTTCACTGGGCCTGAGCTCATCTAAGATGGACTGATACAAAGTGGAAAAGTGTTCTGTGGTCTGACGAGTCCACAATTCGAATTGTTTTTGGAAACTGTGGACGTCGTGTCCTCCGGACCAAAGAGGAAACGAACCATTCGGATTGTTATAGGCACAAAGTGTAAAAGCCAGCATCTGTGATGGTATGGGGGTGTATTAGTGCCCAAGACATGGGTAACTTACACATCTGTGAAGGCGCCATTAATGCTGAAAGGTACATACAGGTTTTGGAGCAACATATGTTGCCATCCAAGCAACGTTACCATGGACGCCCCTGCTTATTTCAGCAAGACAATGCCAAGCCACGTGTTACATCAACATGGCTTCATAGTAAAAGAGTGCGGGTACTAGACTGGCCTGCCCGTAGTCCAGACCTGTCTCTCATTGAAAATGTGTGGTTCATTATGAAGCCTTAAATAGCACAACGGAGACCCTCGGACTGTAGAACAACTTAAGCTGTACATCAATTAAGAATGGGAAAGAATTCCACCTGAGAAGCTTCAAAAATGTGTCTCCTCAGTTCCCAAACGTTTACTGAGTGTTGTTAAAAGGAAAGGCCATGTAACACAGTGGTGAACATGCCCTTTCCCAACTACTTTGGCACGTGTTGCAACCATGAAATTCTAAGTTAATTATTATTTGCAAAAAAAAATAAAGTTTATCAGTTTGAACATCAAATATCTTGTCTTTGTAGTGCATTCAATTGAATATGGGTTGAAAAGGATTTGCAAATCATTGTATTCCATTTATATTTACATCTAACACAATTTCCCAACTCATATGGAAACGGGGTTTGTAGATCATACATTGGTCATATTCAAAGTCCTCATGTGTCCAGGGACGTATTTACTGAGTTTATAAACATAGTATGAATTTTTAAAAAAAGGAAAAAAGGTTTTGTGACGATAAAAAATATTGATGTAATATAGTAGTATCGACTAGATGCGCTCTTGTACTTGGTATCATTACAGTGGATGCAGGTGTAGATCCACCCATGGCATTTGTTTACATTCAGGGGTGCTAGCTTCCTATTAGCGGTTAGCTATCGCATCCTCCTACGGTGTGTAGTGAAGCATGTTTAGCTATTCCTTGTCCGCCAGTGATAATGATACGTGTAAGAAACTTACTTTGCCGCCATGGAGGCGAGGATTAGTGATTAAGAAGTAGCTAAAACACTGCAGACTGCGGATGGATGTTCTCTGCTAGCTAGCTAGCCATGTCTTAAAGCACCTCTTCCTGAGGGCGTTTCAGCGTTATAACTTCCCCTTTATCTTTACTTTTTAGACCAATATGCGTCCATTCTCCATTTTCTGTCTACACACTGTGTCTGCTTGGAAGTACTCCGTGTGTGTGCTCCTCTGCTCGTAAAACCAGCAACTTCACGACGTGCGGTCATGCCCGGGAACCGGTACTTTTCAAACGGTACCGTTTTTGATTCATTAGTACCGCGATACTATACTAGTACCGGTATACCGTACAGCCCTAGTATCTTTCATATTTCAACCGATACGGTACCAGGGAATAGATACCGGCACACAACGGTACCAATTTTTGGTATGTTTGTGTGTGTTTGTGTGGTAATAGATGTTCATTAGTTTAACAATAAAATACATTTAATATGTTACCCTGAGCTTATGATAACTGTACTGTACAGTTGCTATATCTCGTTTATTCACACTTTTGAGTCTCATCCGTAAGTATGCGTTCATTTGGTTTGTCTTAGGTGTGTTGCCGAATTTAGGAAGTGGTCTTTGGTAATTTGACAACCATCCCTAGAAAGCATTTCAGCACCAATGGCTTGGAATAACCTACAGTCGAATATTAAACTTCAAACCCTTGTTACATTAAATGAGTTTAAAGCTTCTGTGAAAGGACTGCAGTCTACCTTGTCTGTATGCACAAGTGTCACGTCAGCAAGTTTTAATGTTGTAAATGTGATGTTCTATGTGTTGTTTACTGTTATTAATGTAACCTTGCTGCTGCCCTCTTGGCCAGGTCTCCCTTGGAAAAGAGATCTCTGATCTCAATGGGATTTTTACCTAGTTAAATAAAGGCTAAATAAAATAAAATAAAATATCCAATATGTTATGTACCTGTAGTAGGTGAGAACGTTCTCATCATGGGCGTTGCCTTGTCTGGCCTCCTGAGCAAGCTGCCTGATGCTCTTCTCCTGCTTCTCATTGGTCTTGTCGGCCCACACCAGCCACACCTACAGCACATCAAAGACACGACATGATGATGGAAGTATGTCATTGTACTTCATGTTGGGCTCAAATAAGGACAAATCGGTGCTGTGTCTCAAATCGTACACATTTCCGGCGTTGTTGTTGTTGTTTCCCGATGAGGAGATGCTGCTCCCGTTTTTGGTTGAAGTAAAGTCTGAATGTCATTAAAACAGTTAGCGCCATCTTATGACACTTCTTCCACTCCCGTCCTTGCACGCTACACCGCTACAACAAAGATGACGGGGAGAAGACGCTGTCGAAGGTGAGCCACGTAAATAAGACCGCCCACAAAACGGCGCATCCTGAAGCGACTGTCAGAAAGCGACTTGAAGATGGTCTGTAAAACATCATCTATGCAACATTTTGACCAAAGAACCACCATTACATGTTATGTAGTCCACAAGGAAGTGTTTTACATTTAGAAAAAAATCATAATATGACCCCTTTAAAGGCCTACTGAAATGCGATTTTCTTATTTAAACGGGGATAGCAGGTCCATTCTATGTGTCATACTTGATCATTTCGCGATATTGCCATATTTTTGCTGAAAGGATTTAGTAGAGAACATCGACGATAAAGTTCGCAACATTTGGTCGCTGATAAAAAAGCCTTGCCTGTACCGGAAGTAGCAGACGATATGCGCGTGACGTCACAGGTTGTGGAGCTCCTCACATCTGCACATTGTTTACAATCATGGCCACCAGCAGCGAGAGCGATTCGGACCGAGAAAGCGACAATTTCCCCATTAATTTGAGCGAGGATGAAAGATTTGTGGATGAGGAAAGTGAGAGTGAAGGACTAGAGGGCAGTGGGAGCGATTCAGATAGGGAAGATGCTGTGAGAGGCGGGTGGGACCTGATATTCAGCTGGGAATGACTAAAACAGTAAATAAACACAAGACATATATATACTCTATTAGCCACAACACAACCAGGCTTATATTTAATATGCCACAAATTAATCCCGCATAACAAACACCTCCGCCCTCCCGTCCATATAACCCGCCAATACAACTCAAACACCTGCACAACACACTCAATCTCACAGCCCAAAGTACCGTTCACCTCCCCAAAGTTCATACAGCACATATATTTCCCCAAAGTCCCCAAAGTTACGTACGTGACATGCACATAGCGGCACGCACGTACGGGCAAGCGATCAAATGTTTGGAAACCGCAGTTGCATGCGTACTCACGGCACTGTGTCTGCGTATCTAACTCAAAGTCCTCCTGGTAAGAGTCTCTGTTGTCCCAGTTCTCCACAGGCCAATGGTAAAGCTTGACTGTCATCTTCCGGGAATGTAAACAATGAAACACCGGCTGCAATACACCGCTTCCCACCTACAGCTTTCTTCTTTGCTGTCTCCATTGTTCATTGAACAAATTGCAAAAGATTCACCAACACAGATATCCAGAATACTGTGGAATTTTGCGATGAAAACAGACGACTTAATAGCTGGCCACCATGCTGTCCCAAAATGTCCTCTACAATCCGTGACGTCACGCGCAGGCATCATCATACCGAGACGTTTTCAGCAGGACATTTTGCGCGTAATTTAAAATTGCACTTCAGTAAGCTAACCCGGCCGTACTGGCATGTGTTGCAATGTTAAGATTTCATCATTGATGTATAAACTATCAGACTGCGTGGTTGGTAGTAGTGGGTTTCAGTAGGCCTTTAATGCGCCTTATAATCCGGTGCGCCTTTTGTATGTAAATAGACCTGACTATGAATTGAATTGAAGTATTTATTTCAAACCTGCACAGTACTACAACAACACTTTTTTTTTTTTTTTTTTTTACATTTTGGCAGAGACATTTATGCAAGGCTTGAAAAGGGGTCGGATGAAGCAGATGCTTATAGTATCCCAACCCCTCTCACTCATTCCACATTTAACATAAACAATATAATACAAGAACAATACTATACAAACAAAAACAAGAAAAGCTCCTGTACACTAACAATACAATAGTACCACTGTTACTATGAGACAAGACAAGACAAGACAAGACGAAACAAAACACACACACACACACACACACACACACACACACACACACACACACACACACACACACACACACACACACACACACACACACACAGGCCCAAACACTCTCTGACCATACACCTCTCCCCCATCGCTCTGTGCTGAGGGCATCACTCTCTTTCCTCCTCGTACTTCTTCAGTACTTCTTTTTTAAACAGTCTTTTAAATTGAATCATGTTAGAACAGGTTTTTAACTCGTCCCCTAAATTGTTCCACAGACTGACTCCACGCACTGAAATGCACATTGATTTTAAAGTTGTTCTAAATTCAGGCAAATATAATTTGTTGTTTCCTCTTAGATCAGGGGTGTCAAACTCAAATACAGAGTGGGCCAAAATGTAAAACTGAACAAAGCCGCGGGCCAAGGTTGAACAAATTAACCTTTTAATAGGGACCCAAACAAGTTTTGCATTGAATATTGAACAAGCAAGGCTTATATAACTTTATAGTGACATGCAAAATCGAGTTTCAAATAATTATAATAATAATTAAAAAATATCAATGGCATATCAAATAAAATTTAAATAAAAATTGAATGCCTCTTTTCTATTTGCAGCCTTCTGAGGTAAATATCAACATTAAATTTTTCCACAGGCTAATAATACATTTGAACATAAAATAACAATAATGAATGAATCAAACATTCAAGCCTTGAAGTAGCAAGAGAAAGTGCATGAATAAAACGTTAATTATTGCTCAGTTTGCTACACTGATTTGCTTTAACACTGAATATGGAACAAGCAACGCTTATACAACTTAATAGTGCAAAATCAACTTTAAAAAAACAAACGAAAAAACATCAATGGTATATTACATTTTTTTTTAAATGAAAAAATGTAATGCCTCTTTTCTATTTGCAGCCTTCTGAGGTAAATATCAATATTAACTTGGTGGGCGTGGGCGGGGTTTGGTGGTAGCGGGGGTGTATATTGTAGCGTCTCGGAAGAGTTAGTGCTGCAAGGGGTTCTGGGTATTTGTTCTGTTGTGTTTCTGTTGTGTTACGGTGCGGATGTTCTCCCAAAATGTGTTTGTCATTCTTGTTTGGTGTGGGTTCACAGTGTGGCGCATATTTGTAACAGTGTTAAAGTTGTTTATACGGCCACCCTCAGTGTGACCTATATGGCTATTGATCAAGTATGCCTTGCATTCACTTGTGTGTGTGAAAAGCTGCATGTAATATGTGACTGGACCGGCACAATGTTTGTATGGAGGAAAAGCTGACGTAACGACAGGTTGTAGAGGACGTTGAAGGCAGTGCCTTTAAGACACGCCCCTATAATAATGTTGACCGGGAGAAATTCGGGAGAATGGTTGCCCCGGGAGATTTTCGGGAGGGGCACTCAAATTCGGTATTCTCCCGGGAAAATCGGGAGGGTTGGCAAGTATGAGTATTAGGGGTGTATGCTGTATAATACCGGCGGGCCAGCTCCAATGTTAATTTGATATTGCCTCAAGGGCCAAATGAAATTACACGGCAGGCCAAATTTGGCCCGTGGGCCAGAGTTTGACACCCATGTCTTAGACTGTAACTATGGTGAGCATCTCTATCCTGGAATAGGTTCTGTATATTGGATGGTAGAGAGTTTTGGGATGCCCTAAACATAATTTGAGCAGTTTTAAAGTTGATCACATCGTGAAGTTTAAGTTGCTTTACTTCATGAATAGTGGATTTGAATGATGTCTGTAGTGAACATTGGACACAATCCTAATGGCCTTTTTCTGCTCATTGGCAGTGCGCCTTTTACTTTTAATCCGGTGCGCCCTATGGTCTGAAAAATACGGTACTGACATCTGAGGCAGGCATTCCACACATTTTATTTCGATCATATTTTTTTGATATTCCATTAAAAAAAAGCGGAAGTGATATTTTGACATGAAAATTAATATATAAAAACGCACACCTACTCCCCAACCCCGTCCCGCGCCTTCGCCGCTGCACCCCCCCCCCCGTGGTATGATGGACAATGGTGGCTGCAGCTTCGTACCTGACGCCCGCCCCCCTCACCCCCCCCGCCCCCCCTCGCTGCAAGTCTCGACTGTTGTATGTCGTAATATATGCTCTCATGTGCTTACGTTGCTTGAGGGTTTTTTTTATCTCTCGTCTCATACTGAGCCCCCCCCCAATAGGAGCTTAATGTGGGAGTTTTTTTTTCTCCTCCCTGCCCCCCAATGATTACCTTTACTTCCTACCTCTTTACGGGACGTCGCTTGGTGGCGACCCATCAGTCTTCCTGTTCTGTCTACACCACAGGTGTCAAACTCAAGGCCCGGAAGCCAGAAAAAGCATGGAAATATGTGTAAATAAAGTACCTTATCTTTCCTTAATAAATGTATTACAAAAATAAATGTACTGCGTACAATTAAGTTAAAGTTAAAGTACCAATGATTGTCTCACACACACACTAGGTGTGGCGAAATTATTCTCTGCATTTGACCCATCACCCTTGATCACCCCCTGGGAGGTGAGGGGAGCAGTGGGCAGCAGCGGTGGCCGCGCCCGGGAATAATTTTTGGTGATTCAACCCCCAATTCCAACCCTTGATGCTGAGTGCCAAGCAGGGAGGTAATGGGTTCCATTTTTATAGTCTTTGGTATGACTCGGCCGGGGTTTAACATTAATTTTCACTTTAATCATCTCTAATAAAACAAAATATTATATCATCATACATTTCAAAACAATGTTATTGTTCAAATAAAGAAAAATACCTAAATATCGGCTTGACTTGTGATTTCAAAGCAAGTAATCCAACAAACTGTTCATGTAAACATTTTACAGTAAAATTATTTTACAGTAAAATCCACTTTCAATATAGAGTAATAATACACTATGAAACACAACAACCGTAGATTTTACAGTATAAAAAACTTGCATGAATTTTTACGTAAAAAAAACCCAGTGGTACCGTTTTTCCATTCCATTTAATTTAATTCCATGTATTTATTTTTATTTTATATGCTGTAAAAAAAATAAAAAAAATAAAAATATTACGGTAAACAGGCACAATGACCACAATGAAAAAGACTGAAAAAATTTCCGGGGGTCTGGTTTTGGTCTGGTCCTGGTTTTTCACCAATTTAACATGCTAAAATTAACAAAGACAGCACCATTTGAAGAAAATATTTTAGTGTTTAAAGACATGAAAACATTACTAGAACATACATAACCCAATTATCCTAATGAATCACTGTATATGGTTCAGTCCCAACAGTATTTAGTCACTAATATTTACATCTTGTGTTCATTTCACATCCACAGGTGTCACATTGATCAGTGTTATTATCTACAGGAAAATAGGATATAGGATATACATTTATGAAAATAATTAAACATGTTTAGTATTGTTTACTCATATTTGAAAATAGGAAATAATAAAAATGGGAGGACACTGACATATTGCTTGAAACAATGTGAAAATATTTACCTTCAAGATTGTTACACCACTGACAATATTGTTTCAAGAGACTACATAAGAACTTAATATTACAAAATAGTATTATATGCAAATTTATTTCAAATAAATTGTTAACTGGAATCAATAATGCGACTCTTTGAATTTCTGTAATTTCATAGTATATTTTCACGTGGCTTTTTATTTTTAGAAAAAAACATTTATATTTCGCAAAGCAATAATTGGTTAATATTTAAAACAAACATGCGTATTTCGCAAGCAAATATTTTTGAGCTTACCTCATTATTAACAACCCTGTCTGCAACTGAAGTGGGTTGTTTGGGTGGATCTTTCCTCTCGATGTCTACGGCAGTTGTCGATGTAAACAAAGGATGAAGTCCGTAAGGTTTGCTCACTTTCAGTTGACATCCAAAAGTACCAGCTAGTGAAAAGTTTGTTTTCCTTGCATCAAGTTGTTTCATATGTTTTTGGCGTTTCGCATGTACTTCCAAAGCCTTGAAACCTTGTGATCCATAGTCAATATTATCATGACACCACGTGCACAAAACCTTTCCGGGACGATCGATTTTCCGAATAAAATCACCGAACAAAGTCGTAACTTCCTTTTTCCCAACAGTATCAGTGATTTCCCTTTCCATCCAGTCCCATCGAAACTTATTTTTGACATGTTTATCAATATCTTTTACTCGTAAAGCGTCCTTTCTCTCGTGAACCGCCATCGTTTACATATGGAAAATGGCGGTAATAACCATTATGAATGATGACGTTATTAACGTCATCATTCATAACAGATGTCCTGATTGGTCACAAAGAACATATCGACCAATCAACTACGGCGTAATATAAACTACGTCTCCAATCTTGATTTAGGGTCGGAAAAAAAAACGGAAAAACGGGAGATAATTTTTCTTTTCCCCCCGAGATTAAAAAAGACGGAATTCCGACTTTAGACGGAAAAATCACATGCCTGGGTAAAACTGTGCCGACTGAGCTGCTAGTTATATACAGTACAATCTAAAGATTTGGTTTTGTACAGCAAAAGATCGCCAATTACCGTATTTTTCGGACTATAAGTCGCAGTTTTTTTTCATTGTTTGGCCGGGGGTGAAACTTATACTCAGGAACTACTTATGTGTGAAATTATTAACACATTACCGTAAAATATCAAATAATATTATTTAGCTCATTCACCTAAGAGACTAGACCAGGGGTCGGCAACCCAAAATGTTAAAAGAGCCATATTGGACCAAAAATACAAAAACAAATCTGTCTGGAGCCGCAAAAAATTAAAAGCCATATTACATGCAGATAGTGTGTCATAAGATATAAATTGAATTAAGAGGGCTTAAAGGAAACTAAATGACCTCAAATATAGCTACAAATGAGGCATAATGATGTAATATGTACATATAGCTAGCCTAAATAGCATGTTAGCATCGATTAGCTTGCAGTCATGCAGTGACCAAATATGTCTGATTAGCACTCCACACAAGTCAATAACATCAACAAAACTCACCTTTGTGCATTCACGCACAACGTTAAAAGTTTGGTGGACAAAACGAGACAGAAAAAGAAGTGGCATAAAACACGTCCTAGAAAGTCGGAGAAAGTTATACATGTAAACTAACTTTGGTGAGTTCAAGGACCGCCAAAATTAGTAGGACAAAACGGTGCTCGCCAAACACTCGAATCAGTGAAGCATGTTTAATAAACAGTGTGCTTTATAAAAATTAGGGAGGTTTGTGTCATGTTTGTCCTCCTACAGAAACCATATTAAAACAAAACAATGTTTTTTTTTCCCCGTCATCTTTTTCCATTTTTCATATATTTTTAAAAAAGCTTCAGAGAGCCACTAGGGCGGCACTAAAGAGCCGCATGCGGCTCTAGAGACCCCCGGACTAGATGTATAAGATTTCATGGGATTTAGCGATTAGGAGTGACAGATTGTTTGGTAAACATATAGCATGTTCTATATGTTATAGTTATTTGAATGACTCTTACCATAATATGTTACGTTAACATACCAGGCACGTTCTCAGTTGGTTATTTATGCCTCATATAACGTACACTTATTCAGCCTGTTGTTCACTATTCTTTATTTATTTTTAAATTGCCTTTCAAATGTCTATTCTTGGTGTTGGGTTTTATCAAATAAATTTCCCCAAAAAATGCGACTTATACTCCAGTGCGACTTATATGTTTTTTTTCCTTCTTTATTATGCATTTTCGGCAGGTGCGACTTATACTCCGGTGCGACTTATACTCCGAAAAATACGGTATACACGTTTTATATATACACATTTATATTCATACTGTATATTATTCACTGTTAAAATCGGCCCTCTGAGGGCAACCATAACTGCGATGTGGCCCTCAATGAAAAGCAGTTTGACATGCCTGGTCTACACCTTATTAATGTACGTCTGTTCTCGGACGGTTTGTACAAAATACTCATTTTGCTGTACTTCTTAAGTGCAATGACAATAACCTTGAATCAATCTTTTATATCTATCTCCTGCTCACTTGTCTTTTTAGTTGTAAGAGCAGGAAGAACTTCACTTGGAGAAAGATTAACATCTGCTAAACCTGATGGTTTGATTAGTTGCTGTCAGGAAAAAAAAAAAAAAGACATACCTCGTCTTCGTCTCCGTAGTCGTCCATTCCCATGTACTGTGTAGAAATTTCGCCGGGGGCCACGTCTTTTGGCAGGCGACGCCTGAACACAAACAAATTGAGCACCGAGACAATGAAGTAGATCATAGGATTTCTGAGACGTGTTTGCAGCCATTCGTGTCTTGACATGTTCAGAAGACATCTTTTTTCAGTGACTGGATGTAGCGTGAATGGGTTAGAAGTAGGGATGTCCGATAATATCGGGCTGCCAATATCATCGGCCGATAAATGCTTTGAAATGTAATATCGGAAATTATCGGTATCGGTTTCTTAATTATCGGTATCTGTTTCTAAAAGTAAAATGTATGACGTTTTAAAACGCCGCTGTGTACGCGGACGTAGGGAGAGGTACAGAGTGCCAATAAACCTTAAAGGCATTTCCTTTGCGTGCCGTACGAGTCACAAAATATCTACCGGCTGTTCTCAACATGAATTAATGCAAGGCATACTTGATCAACAGCCATACAGGTCACACTGAGGGTGACCGTATAAACAACTTTAACACTGTTACAAATATGCGCCACACTGTGAACCCACACCAAACAAGAATGACAAACACATTTCGGGAGAACATCCGCACTGTAACACAACATAAACACAACAGAACAAATACCCAGAATCCCTTGCAGTACTAACTCTTCCGGGACGCTACAATATAAACCCCCCCGCTACTCCCTACCCCGACCCACCCCGCCCACCTCAACCTCCTCATAGTCTCTCTCAGGGAGAGCATGTCCCAAATTCCAAGCTGCTGTTTGGATAGATAGATAGTACTTTATTGATTCCTTCAGGAGAGTTCCCTCAGGAAAATTAAAATTCCAGCAGCAGTGTACAGAATTGAGATCGAATTTAAAAAGTAAAAAGTAAATAATGGGGGTATAAATGGAAACAGAATAGAAAAATATTACAATAAGAATACAAATAAAAGGCAACAATGAGAATAAAAATATAACAGTAAAATAAGAACAAGAGAAACTAGGCAGTAGTGACCATGTTATGAAAAAGTATTGCACTGTTATTGTTTTGAGGCATGTTAAAAAAAATAATGCACTTTGTGACTTCAATAATAAATATGGCAGTGCCATGTTGGCATTTTTTTTCCCATAACTTGAGTTGATTTATTTTGGAAAACCTTGTTACATTGTTTAATGCATCCAGCGGGGCATCACAACAAAATTAGGCATAATAATGTGTTAATTCCACGACTGTATATATCGGTATCGGTTGATATCGGTATCGGTAATTAAGAGTTGGGGAATATCGGATATCGGTAAAAAAGCCATTATCGGACATCTCTAGTTAGAAGACGTATTAGTGAAAGCTCTCATGAGAAATGTTTAACAAACATAGACTGAGACCAGAGCCTCACTCTGTCTTGATGAGGATGTCCTGGTTTTTGGGGTCCAACACACATTTGCAGATGAGCTCCTGAGTGACGGGGATGGCCACGTTGTTGGACACACACAGGTCAGACAGGTAGTCAAGAAACCTGCAAACACACACAAACTGAGCACGCTCGTAACACTCCAAGCCCCGCCTCTCACCGCCGCCAAAACGTACCGGGGCTCTCGGTTCTTGCGGACGAGGCTGACGAAGGTCTCCACCTCGGTCTTGGTGATGTGCTTCTCCAGCAGCTTGCGGTTGTTGTGCAGCAGCGCGGTGATGGTGTCCTCCGCCAGGATGTCGTAACCGATCTGACCCTGCATCAAACCAAACTGCTTGGCGATGTGCTCCTAGGGGAGGAGCCAAAGAAAAGTGGACATGTTACGCTCTACTCATGCATTCATGTTATAGAATACAGTGGAACCTCAATATACGAACTTAACTGGCTGTTGAACGGGGTTCGTAAATGGAAAAGTTTGTATAGTGAAACTGAGTTCCCCATGAGAAACCATTTAAATATGAATAATTGTTTCCAATCTCAACAAAAATCCATATTCTAGCGAAGCTTTGTACACAATATAAAGTGCTATACAGTACTGCAGGGGTCGCCAACCCTCTGGTTGTTGAACAGAGTTCGTAAAAAGTTTTTATAGTGAAGCCGAGTTCACCATTTAAATGTGGTTTTCGCTTACTGCGGGGTAGTTTTCCCAGAAAGGCAAAAGGACGACTCTGGACAGGACTTGCAGGTAGGAACATGATTTAATTTTAAGAAAACAATCAACGAGGTACAAAACAGAAAACAACCCGAAGACCAGCGTGCCTATCGCACGCGGAAGCTAAGGCAAAAACCTAGGACGTGAAACTATAGACATGAACCTCACAAAACTGTGGCATGAAACAAACACGAAACCGTGGCATGAAACAACTAGCATTAACTATGGCATAGAACAAACACGAAACTGTGGCATGAAACCAATAGCATTAACTATGGCATAGAACAAACACGAAACTGTAGCATGAAACCAATAGCATTAACTATGGCATAGAACAAACACAAAACTGTGGCATGTAACCAATAGCATTAACTATGGCATAGAACAAACACGAAACTGTGGCATGAAACCAATAATGACGCCAGGACGACTGACTGGCAAAGGCAGGCTTAAATAGTCCTCTGATTAGAAGCAGGTGCGCGTCCCGACACCAGAGGCAAGTGAAAATCATAAGTAGCCATGGTAACTAAAACAAACTTAGGTGTCAAACAGGAACTAAAAGAGTCCAAAACTAACAGAACATAACAAAAACATGATCCGGACCGCGGATCAGGACATTAAATATGAATAATTGTTTCCAACCTCAACAAAAGTCCATATTTTAGTGAAGCTTTGTACACAATATGAAGTGCTATACAGTACTGCAGGGGGCGCCAACCCGTTGATCGTGATCGACTAGTCAATCTTTGGGACCCTATCGGTCGATCGAGAAAATATATATATTTTTTAAGTATTAATAGGACATCAGTGACACCCCCACCCGGAGAATTACCAACAGACCCGCAATCAGGCAAGCATTTTAACACCTGAACACGCCCGCACGTCTCTTTAGCTTCTCTTCCCGCGGCTCCCCACATCACGGCCACACCCCCTTCGCACGGCCACGCACTACACCCGCTTGTCTCGCCAACGCGCATTGCATGACATGCTCATAAATCATCGAGTTTCAACAAAGCATTAAGGCTGACTGTTGCAATGCATCTGACATTTCCTAGCACCCAACATCAAACAACTCTTCCCTCAACCATCATCGCTCGTCTGCGACGGGAACTAACAAGCCAAATAATAGTGCTTGAACATTGCTCCAAAGTACGGATTTGGTGTTGATTTTTTTGTGCATGCAAAACTAAACATTGACTTGTGCAAAGGCAGTAATACATGATAAAACAAGGCAGCAGCTAAAGATGGACTTCCCCGTTTATCACACAGCATAAACCCGCCAGGTGAACAGCTGATTTTACTACTTCCGGTTCTGACGTAAGACAACCATGTGACTCGTGTCCCATATGTGACCATAAGCATACTTGCCAACCCTCTCGGCTTTTCCCAGAGACTCCCGAAATTCAGCGCCTCTCCCGAAAACCTCCCGGGACAAATTTTCTCCCGAAAATCTCCCGAAATTCAGGCGGACTCAGGTCCATGTGGACCTGAGTCCGCTTTCCCACAATATAAACAGCGTACCTGCCCAATCACGTTATAACTGTAGAATGATCGAGGGCGAGTTCTTGGTTTCTTATGTGGGTTTATTGTTGGGCAGTTTCATTAACGTCCTCCCAGCGCGGTAACAACACACAACAACAGCAGTCACGTTTTTGTCTACCGTAAAGCAGTTCGTCTGCCGTAAACAGCAATGTTGTGACACTCTTAAACAGGACAATACTGTCATCTAGTGCATTTGATGAAGGCACTTTTGTGCGTGCCACACAGCAATGCATCATCAGAGAGGGTGTTCAGCATGGTTCGAAAAATAGTGACAGAGAATAGAACAAGGATGGACAATTCAACCCGTAACTCAACAATGAGTAGATGAGTGTTATGTGTGTGTATATGTGTAAATAAATGAACACTAAAATTCAAGTATTTATTTTATATATATATATATATATATATATATATATATATATATATATATATATATATATAATAAAATAAATATATATTTATAGCTAGAATTCACTGAAAGTCAAGTATTTCTTATATATATATATATATAATATGTATATATATATATATAATATGTATATATATATATAAAAAAACAATATATATATTTACACTCCAAAAACTGAATTCTAAGTAAGATTAAATATCTCAAATAAGGGTGATATTTGCTTATTTTCTGTCTGATAAGATAATTCTTCACACTAAGCAGATTTTATGTTAGAGTGTTTTACTTGTTTTAAGTGTTTTGGTCCTAAATGATCTCAGTAAGATATTACAGCTTGTTGCTGAGATTTGATGACCTATATTGAGTAAAACATGCTTGAAACTAGAATATCAACTGATGCAAAGCTGTGTCATCAACACTCACAAGAATAAAACTGCTTTTTCAAAGTAAAAATGTCCTATTTTATGGGTGAAATAAAAAATCATGACTTTGACACAATTGTGTGTCATAATTAAAACAGATGACAGCCAAATGGACTTTGCGGTTTTATTTTCAATGAAACAATAGAAAATACGTACCCGGTACTCATATAGTAGTACAGTTGGCACAGTACAGTAAACTGACAGTTAATATTTAAACATTTATAACATGTGACATTTCTAACAATTTTGAACAGAAATAGATCATGCACATTCAGATAAATTCTTCAAAATTACAATTGAAAAAAAATTGGCCGGGGGCCGGGCTGTAAATATAAATATATAAAATTATATATATATATATATATATATATATATATATATATATATATATATATATATATATATATATATATATATATATATATATATAAAATTATATATATATATATATATATATATATATATATATATATATATATATATATATTCCTTGCACACTAATGACTGAAAGAGAGCGCACTTGACGCGATGTCAAGTTATTGATGGGAAAATGCATTTTTAGACAATATGGTTTGCCTGAGCGGCGAGGAGACCCCGAGAGAAACAAGCGGTTGCCTTGTTGACTTTCCATTAAGAACAATAAACTAGTTAATGCAGAGCGCATATCATTATATCAAGATAATGACACTAGCATTTACTTCATTTAAGAACATTTTTCAACATATTGAGAAAAAAGGTCTGATATTAGTTTTTTCCATCAAGAAAAGTGCACTTGTTATTAGTGAGAATATACTTATTTTAAGGTATTTTGGGGTTCATTGAGGTTAGCTAATTTTACTTGTTTTGGAAAGTCTCGACAAGCCAAATTTTTCTTGTTCTATTGGCAGATAATTTTGCTTAGTTCAAGTAAAATACCCCTAATTTTTTTCTTTTCTTTTCTTGTTTTTGAACACTGACTTTTTGCAGTGTACATACATATATATATATACATATATATATATATATATATATATATACATATATATACATATATATATATATATATATATATATATGTATATGTACTGTACAGGCCAAAAGTTTGGACACACCTCATTTCAATGCATTTTCTTTATTTTCATGACTATTTACTTTGTAGATTGTCACTGAAGGCATCAAAACTATGTCACCTGTGAAGTGAAAACCATTTCAGGTGACTACCTCTTGAAGCTCATGGAGAGAATGCCAAGAGTGTGCAAAGCATTAATTTTGAAGAAAGTAAAATATAAAACATGTTTTCAGTTATTTCAGCTTTTTTTGTTAAGTACATAACTCCACATGTGTTCATTCATAGTTTTGATGTGACAATCTACAATGTAAAATAGTCCTGAAAAAAAAAGAAAACGCATTGAATGAAAGGCCTACTGAAATGAATTTTTTTTATTTAAACGGGGATAGCAGATCCATTCTATGTGTCATACTTGATAATTTCGCGATATTGCCATATTTTTGCTGAAAGGATTTAGTAGATAACATCGACGATAAAGATCGCAACTTTTGGTCGCTGATAAAAAAAAAGCCTTGCCTGTACCGGAAGTAGCGTGACGTCACAAGTTGAAAGTCTCCTCACATTTTCCCATTGTTCACACCAGCAGCGAGAGCAATATGGACCGAGAAAGCGACGATTACCCCATTAATTTGAGCCAGGATGAAAGATTTGTGGATGAGGAACGTGAGAGTGAAGGACTAGAGTGCAGTGCAGGACGTATCTTTTTTCGCTCTGACCGTAACTTAGGTACAAGGGCTCATTGGATTCCACACTCTCTCCTTTTTTTATTGTGGATCACGGATTTGTATTTTAAACCACCTCGGATACTATATCCTCTTGAAAATGAGAGTCGAGAACGCGAAATGGACATTCACAGTGACTTTTATCTCCACGACAATACATCAGCGAAGCACTTTAGCTACGGAGCTAACGTGATAGCATCGGGCTTAACTGCAGATAGAAACAAAAGAAATAAACCCCTGACTGGAAGGATAGACAGAATATCAACAATACTACCAAACTCTGGACCTGTAACTACACGGTTAATGCTGTACCGCCTGACGAAGCCTAGCAATGCTGTTGCTAACGACGCCATTGAAGCTAACTTAGCTACGGGACCTCGATAGAGCTATGCTAATAACATTAGCTCTCCACCTACGCCAGCTCTCATCTGTTCATCAACACCAGTGCTCACCTGCGTTCCAGCGATCGACAGCGCGACGAAGGACTTCACCCGATCATCGATGCGGTCGGCGGCTAGCGTCGGATAGCGCGTCTGCTATCCAAGTCAAAGTCCTCCTGGTTTTGTTGCTGTAGCCAGACGCTAATACACCGATCGCACCTACAGGTTTCTTCTTTGCAGTCTCCATTGTTCATTAAACAAATTGCAAAAGATTCACCAACACAGATGTCCAGAATACTGTGGAATTTAGCGATGAAAAAAGACGATTTAAGCTGGCGACCGACCTATTCCAAAATGTCTGATTCAACTACTGACGTCACGCGCATACGTCATCATACCTAGATGTTTTCAATCGGAAGTTTCCCGGGAAATTTAAAATTGCACTTTATAAGTTAACCCGGCCGTATTGGCATGTGTTGCAATGTTAAGATTTCATCATTGATATATAAACTATCAGACTGCGTGGTCGGTAGTAGTGGGTTTCAGTAGGCCTTGAAAAGGTGTGTCCAAACTTTTGGCCTGTACTGTATATAAAAAACATAGTTGACGCAAGGGTAGATCTTGCTTTGGTTTTTGGCTGAGACCAGGGATCTTGGGGTCGGAAAGGTTGGTGACCACTGCAGTACTGTATATCAAACAAACAAAACATGATGCACCCTGCGTTTTGCCTGGAAGGCATGAAAAACAATGACTGAATGGAGCGCTCGTGCACAGACATGGTTTGTACACGGAGGCATACGTGGCTCAAACTAAAAGTTTGTAAGTAGAAAAGTTCGCAAATAAAAGGGTTTGCATTCAGGATTGATAGGAATGATAAATGGATTATTTTCTCACCTGGTTCTTGCGGTAGTCCTCCTGTGAATGTCGTAGGACACGGTAGCAGAGTCTGAGCATGTACTGGTAGGGAGAGTTCTTCTGGTCCGCTAGCTCTTCCAAACGCAGCAGAGGTCCTTCTCCACCCCCTCTGTCCTTGAAAGGAACCTTCAGGATGCCAAAGATCTGAAGGCACACAAGAACACATCTCATTGTTGAAGGTCCAGGAAGTCCAGGTACGCTGGCGTGTGATAGCTCGCCCACCTGCTTGAGGATGTTCTGCTCCCTCATCAGCTTCTGTCTCTCGCGGTTGGCTTTGGTCATGGCGATGTCCAACACCGTCTGGCCGCTGTTGACCACGTCGGCCACAAAGAAGACCACGTCCTCCAACAGTTTGATGGCGAAGCTGGTGAAGGACACGGTCAGTGCACACACACGCAAACACGCGTGAGAAGACACCTACCGTCGATCGTTCTGACTGATGAAGCCCCGACTGAACTGGTCCACCACCGTGCTCAGCATGGCGCTGGCGTCATTGGCAAAGTCCAGATCTCGGATCTCCATGACAGGAACCGAGACGATGGCAAATGCCTCCTTGTCCTCTTTAGTGGGACACGTTCCTAACTGTGGAAGAATCGTTTTGGATGTTGTTTCTTTCTCCAGATGGGATTGATGACTCATTGAAGGGAAACCGTTCCTTTCAAAGAGTCATTCAAAACACTGGCTCCTTATTATAGTTATTTTTTAACAGTTTTTTTTATTTATTTAAAGGAAACAATCACTGGTATCAATTATGAGACAAAATGTTGATCAGAATAATTTTATTTACACAAACATTACTTTATTGGTTGAAATTACCGTATTTTTCGGACTATAAGGCGCACTTAAAATCCTTACATTTTCTCAAAAATCGACAGTGCGCCTTATAACCCGGTGCGCCTAATGTACGGAATCATTCTGGTTGTGCTTACCGACCTCGAAGCTGAACAAAAACTGAACAAAGCAGCGGGCCAAGGTTGAACAAATTAACCTTTAACATACTCTATGAGCTATCGTCACATCCGCTTTTCATCCATTCTAACATCGTTCAGACCCAGTCACAAGATGTGTGCGGCTTCTGTACGCACACACGAGCGAATGCAAGGCATACTTCATCAACAGCGATACAGGTTACACTGAGGGTGCCAGTATAAAAAACTTTAACACTGTTAGAAATATACGATATAAACAAGAATGACAAACACATTTCAGGAGAACATCCGCACCGTAACACAATGGCCTAGTGGTTAGAGTGTCCGCCCTGAGAACGGTAGGTTGTGGGTTCAAACCCCGGCCGAATCATACCAAAGACTATAAAAATGGGACCCATTACCTCCCTGCTTGGCACTCAGCATCAAGGGTTGGAATTGGGGGTTAAATCACCAAAATTGATTCCCGGGCATGGCACCGCTGCTGCCTACTGCTCCCCTCACCTCCCAGGGGGTGATCAAGGGGATGGGTCAAATGCAGAGGACAAATTTCACCACACCTAGTGTGTGTGTGACAATCATTGGTACTTTAACTTTAACTTTAATAAACACAACAGAACAAATACTCAGAATCCCTTGCAGCACTAACTCTTCCGGGACGCTACGAAATACGCCCCTGCTACCACCAAACCCCCCCCCCCCCCCCACACACACACACCTTGTAGCGTCCCGGAAGAGTTAGTGCTGCAAAGGGTTCTGGTTTGGTGTGGATTCACAGTGTGGCATATATTTCTAACAGTGTTAAAGTTTTTTATTCGGCTACCCTCAGTGTAACCTGTATCGCTGTTGATGAAGTATGCGTTGCATTCAAATGTGTGTGCGTGCAGAAGCTGCACATGTTATGTGACCTGGCTGGCAGATCGGCGGGCCAGTATTAGTGTTAATTTGATATCGCCTCAAGGGCCAAGTGAAATTACACGGCGGGCCAAATTTAGTCCGCGGGCCGGAGTTTGACACCCATGGTGTAGACAGAAAGACCCACCATTAATCTGATGGGTCTCTCCTCGTCGATGTCGATGGGAACGTTGGTGCTCTGGATCCATGTGTTGGTGCACAGGTGCCTGAAGCGCACGTACGAGTTCCTGGAAGCAATCCAAAGCCCCTTTACATGAAAAGCCTCGCAAAAGGAGCTACTATGAACGGTGGCATTTTACTCTGAAAGCACCAACAGGAAGTTCTTACCGCGGTACAAAGGAGTCTGTCTTTTGCAGCGTGGTGGGGTCCAGCTCAAAGAGCGAGGCGATGTCGTTGCCGTGAAGCATGGCCACCAGCTTGTACTTGATCCTCTCGCCGTGAGAGCGCTTGCTGCCGCGACTACTTTCCATCTGCGCACAGGTCAGGGCGGTCAAAAGTTTTTAAATTTAATTTACAATATATATTACAAAACCCAAAAGCAGTGAAGTTGTGTAAATGGTAAATAAAAACGGTTGTGTAAATGGTAAATAAAAACAGAATACAATGATTTGCAAATCCTTTTCAACTTATATTCAATTGAATAGACTGCAAAGACTATATATAATGTTCACCCTGAGAAACTAAATGTTTTTTTGCAAATAACCAAGAATTTTGAATTTAATGGCAGCAACACACTGCAAAAAAGTTGTCACAGGGGCATTTTTACCACTGTGTTACATGGCCTTTCCTTTTAACAACACTTAGTAAACGTTTGGGAACTGAGGAGACACATTTTTGAAGTAAAATTATTTCCCATTCTTGCTTGATGTACAGCTTAAGTTGTTCAACAGTCTCCCTTCTGCTATTTTAGGCTTCATATTGCACCACACATTTTCAATGGGAGACAGGTCTGGACTACAGGCAGGCCAGTCTAGTACCAGCGCTCTTTTACTATGAAGCCACGCTGTTGTAACACGTGACTTGGCATTGTCTTGCTGAAATAAGCAGGGGCGTCCATGAAAAAAAGACCTTGCTTGGATGGCTACATATGTTGCTCCAAAACCTGTATGTACCTTTCAGCATTAATGGTGCCTTCACAGATGTGTAAGCTACCCAAGCCTTGGGCACTAATCCACCCCCATACCATCACAGATGCTGGCTTTTCAACTTTGCACCGAGAACAGTCCGGATGGTTATTTTCCTCTTCGGTCCGGAGGACACGACGTCCACTGTTTCTAAAAACTATTTGAAATGTGGACTCACCAGACCACATAACACTTTTACACTTTGCATCAGTCCATCTTAGATGAGCCCGTGCCCAGCGGAGCCGACGGCGTTTCTGGGTGTTGTTGATAAATGGCTTTCGCTTTGCATAGTAGAGTTTTAACTTGCACTTATAGATGTACCAACCAACTGTAGTTACTGACAGTGGTTTTCTGAAGTGTTCTTGAGCCCATGTGGTGATATCCTTTACACACTGATGTCGCTTTTTGATGCAGTACCGCCTGAGGGATTGAAGGTCACAGGCATTGCCGCTTACGTGCAGTGATTTCTCCAGATTCTCTGAACCTTTTGATGATTTTACGAACCGTAGATGGTGAAATCCCTAAATTCCTTGCAATTGCTGGTTAAGAAATGTTTTTGAACAATTTGCTCACGCATTTGTTGACAAAATAGTGACCCTCGCCCCGTCCTTGTTTGTGAATGACTGAGCATTTCGTGGAAGCTGCTTTTATACCCAATCATGGCACCCACCTGTTTCCAATTAGCCTGTTCACCTGTGGGATGTTCCAAATAAGTGTTTGTTGAGCATTCCTCGACTTTCTCAGTCTTTTTTGTCACCGGTGCCAGCTTTTTTGAAACATGTTGCAGGCATCAATCCCAAATAAGCTAATATTTGTAAAAAATAAAGTTTACCAGTTCCAACGTTAAATATATTGTCTTTGCAGTCTATTCAATGAAATATAAGTTGAAAAGGATTTGCAAATCATTGTATTCTGTTTTTATTTACCATTTTTACAACGTGCCAACTTCACTGCTTTTGGGTTTTGTAATTTCCCCGCGTGATAATGTGAGGATGGGCCAACTCACCGAGGTGGTCATTTCAGCGTTGTCGCCTCGGTAACCAGGATTTTCCTGCAAGGACACAATAAACGTGCAGAACTACTAATCCCATAATCCATTGCAACTTGTTGTAAAAGGACAGAGTAGGCCACACTTCTATACACTTTGCAGCATTTATGACATCATCAATGTGTGGACTATGACCAAATATACTGAAAGATGTACTTTGAACACTGAGGGCCTGATCTACTGAAGGTTTGCCTGCACTAAAACACGCACAAACTTGATAGCGCACACAAAGATCATCTACTAAACTTATGTGCAGAGGATTGCGTCTCTTAAGTGAGCAGAATAAAGAGCGCAATCCATTTTGCGCGTCTCTCGTTATAAATATACAGAATATTTGCTGATTATCGAAACGCCCACAAAAGTAGGAGAATCAACTTGTTAATTTCCTGTTAATATCGTCTTACTTTCTGTTGTAAGGCGCTTCTCTCTACACTTATTACACTTTACTAAGACCTTATTTTTTCTGTTGTTTCAAGCTAGCTTTTCCCTGAGGGTGGGGCGTGGGGGGCGTCACAGAAAAAAACTGCGAAGCAATTATTTTAGAGAACAAAGCATTAAGTGAAAAAAAAAAATGACTTAACACTTTTATGAATGAGGCCATTATGGATCCCCAAGATCTTTAGTTTATTTTTGTTTTTTAACTGTCATTGGTCAAAATGTCTGTTATGAATTATTGACTTGTATAAGGCTTTAATTACTTCACATCAAATATTCCATTTTAATTTATTTATTTTTTAAATTTTGTGTTTTTGCCATAAAAAATAGGGTTTGACAAAAAGGGCACAAAACACTAAAAAAAAAAAAAAAAAAAAATGTACTTCATGTCGACGGATTGATTTGTAGTTGATCTAGACATTTAAGCATTGAAAGTAAAAAAAAATGTAATTGACTTAACACTTATGAATGAGGCCCTTTTGGATCCCCAATATCTTTAGTATATATTTTTTTAACTGTCATTGATCAAAACCTCTCTTAATGCTTCAATTACTTCCCATTAAATATTCCATATTTTTTAATTATTTTGTTTTTTTGCCATAAAAAATAGGGTTATCTTTGATAAAAAGAGCATAAAACATAAAAAATATTTTTACTTTATGTCGACGGATAGATTTGTAGTTGATCTAGAAATTTAAAAACTGAAAAGCACTGATTTAGAGAATAAAGCATTGAAAGTGAAGAAAAAAATGGACTTAACACTTTTATGAATGAGGCCCTTTTGGATCCCCAAGATCTTTAATGTATTTATTTTTTTTAACTGTCATTGGTCAAAATCACTGTTTCAAATTATTGACGTATTTAATGCTACAATTACTTCAAATCAAAAATTCCGATTAGATTTTTAATTTTTTTTTTATTTTGTGTTTTTGCCATAAATAGGGTTTGACAAAAAGGGCATAAAACATAAAATGTTTTTTTTTTTTTTAACTGTCATTGGTCAAAATCACTGTTTCAAATTGTTGACTTATGCTTCAATTACTTCAAATCAAATATTCCAATTATATTTTTTATATATTTTTTTATTTTGTGTTTTTGCCATAACAAATAGGGTTTGACAAAAAGGGCATAAAACACTAAAAAAATAATAACTTCATGTCGACGGATTGATTTGTAGTTGATCTAGAAATTTAAGCATTGGAAGTAAAGAAAATAAAATAGACTTAACACTTTTATGAATGAGGCCCTTTTGGATCCCTAATATCTTTAGTATATATTTTTTTAACTGTCATTGGTCAAAATCTCTGTTGTTATGAATTATTTAATTATTTAAGGCTTCAATTACTTCACATCAAATATTCAATTTTTTGTTTTTTATTATTTTTTGTTTTTGCCATAAAAGTAGGGTTTTCTTTGATAAAAAGGTCATAAAACCTAAAAAAATATTTTTACTTTATGTCGACGGATATATTTGTAGTTGATCTAGAAATTTAAAAACTGAAAAGCACTGATTTTACAGAATAAAGCATTGAAAGTAAAGAAAAAAATGGACTTAACACTTTTATGAATGAGGCCCTTTTGGATCCCCAAGATCTTTAATGTATTTTTTTAACTGTCATTGGTCAAAACCTCTCTTAAGGCTTCAATTACTTCACATCAAATATTCCAAATTTTTTTAATTATTTTGTTTTTTTGCCATAAAAAATAGGGTTATCTTTGATAAAAAGAGCATAAAACATAAAAAAATATTTTTACTTTATGTCGACGGATAGATTTGTAGTTGATCTAGAAATGTAAAAACTGAAAAGCACTGATTTAGAGAATAAAGCATTGAAAGTGATGAAAAAAATGGACTTAACACTTTTATGAATGAGGCCTTTTTGGATCCCCAAGATCTTTAATGTATTTTTTTTTTTAAATGTCATTGGTCAAAATCACTGTTTCAAATTATTTACTTATTTAATGCTACAATTACTTCAAATCAAATATTCCAATTAGATTTTTTATATATTTTTTTATTTTGTGTTTTTGCCATAACAAATGGGGTTTGACAAAAAGGGCATAAAACATTAAAAAAAATAAAAAAAATAACTTTATGTCGACGGATAGATTTGTAGTTGATCTAGAAATTTAAGCATTGGAAGTAAATAAAATAAAATAGACTTAACACTTTTATGAATGAAGCCCTTTTGGATCCCTAATATCTTTAGTATATATATTTTTAACTGTCATTGGTCAAAATCTCTGTTGTTATGAATTATTGACTTATTTAAGGCTTCAATTACTTCACATCAAATATTCCATTTTGATTTTTTTATTATTTTTTTGTTTTTGCCCTAAAAGTAGGGTTTTCTTTAATAAAAAGGGCATAAAACCTAAAAAAATATTTTTACTTCATGTCGATGGATATACTTGAAGTTGATCTAGAAATTTTAAAACTGAAAAGCACTGATTTTACAGAATAAAGCATTGAAAGTAAAGAAAAAAATGTACTTAACACTTTTATGAATGAGGCTCTTTTGGATCCCCAAGATCTTTAGTATATATTTGTTTTAACTGTCATTGGTCAAAATCAGTGTTTCAAATTATTGACTTATTTAATGCTTCAATTATTTCACAACAAATATTCCATTAAGATTATTTTTGTGGGTGGGTGTTTTTGCATAAGGGCATAAAACATTTAAAAAAAAATGTAACTTCATGTCGACAGATTTGTAGTTGATCTAGAAATTTAAGCATTGAAAGTAAAGAAAACGTTTTTTACTTAACACTTATGACTGAGGCCCTTTTGGATCCCCAATATCTTTAGGGTATTTTTTTTTAAACGGTCATTGGTCAAAATCTCTGTTATGAATTATCAATCAATCAATGAATCAAAGTTTATTTATATAGCCCTAAATCACGAGTGTCTCAAAAGGCTTCAATTACTTTACTTCAAATATTCCATTTTGATTTATTTATTTTTTGCCATAAAAAAATACGGTTTTCTTTGACAAAAAGGGCATAAAACATAAAAAAAATGTTTACTTCATGTCAATGGATAGATTTGTAGTTGATCTAGAAATTTAAGTATTTAAAGTAAAAAAATATATTACCGTAGGGATAACTTTTAAAGTGTTCTGACTGACACCCTTTCTGGTTTACAGAATTTTCAGAATTTACCCAACTTAAAGGGAGCCCCGAAAGTAAAAATAAATAAATAAATAAATAAAAATAAAAATATTGGTTTTAAGATTGAAAAATGCTTTGATTTTTCAGTGTGCGGCCCTCAGTGGAAAAGGTTTGGACACCCCCGTTCTTTACAGACTGTCACTTCTTGTTTCTCTTCTACATCAAACTGTTTTCATTCATTGGTTGAGGGCTCAAAAGAGTACTGTTGCCATGGTTACCTCAGCTGCCAGGTAGTTCCCAGTGGCCAGGTGTTTGAAGCGGTACAAGCTGTTCCAGTGTCCCGCCCCTCCGCGACACGGATCATGGTGGACAACCTAAAGGGGGAAGTGATGTAGGAGCCTGACGGTAACTTGATGGTTTTACCGGACTTCGCATCGTACCTCGACCTCCCACAGGGCGTTGGAGCTGGTCGCCGACGTGGCCGACTGTCTGAGTGTGGTGCGAAGGAAAACGTGAATTTTGCTCTTGTACTCGTCGCAGGTGAGAAACTTCTCCTGCTCAGCGTGGAACAAGCGCACCACGTCGCCCTAGGGGAGACACCACAACCACGTGCGTCAGCAGTCTTTGCGTGACACCAGCCATCGATGCCGACTCACGCCTTTGAGCACTTCCTCCCGGTGGTCGCTGAACATCATGAACAGGTTGATTTTCCAGCTGGTGTTGCAGTTCACAGAGTTCACCTGTGGGAGGCGCACAGACACGTGAGAACTGGCTCCAACTCCATGTTAAAGCTGGAGAGGAAGGCGTGGCGCTCTGACCTCCTTACAGCCCGGATGGTCGCTCAGCTCGTAGTTTGAGGCGTGGAGTGGCTGGCCGGCATTGACAGGGTTCAAGATCACTTTGTCTCCCACCACCACCTGGAGGTGCCAGAGCACAACTTTACTCTTATCGTTGGTCATTACAATATGTCTGACACCTGGTATGACAACATATGTTCAAAAAGTCCTACAACAAGACAACATTCAAACTGATTCTCACCTAAAACTAGGGAGGGGTACTGTTTACATTTGAACCGATACAGTACCAACACCTGTACTCAACGTTACCAATTTTTGGTACTCCTGTTTCTTAATAAATAGGAATTATTTTTATATTAAAATAAAAAATTTTCATTGCAACATTTAAAAATGAGCCGATTATGACAACCGCTGTTCGGTTCTTGTATCTTTTTCTATTATCACATTTCTGAGTCTCATTTGCAAGTATGGAATTAAGTTGCAATTACAGTTGCAAGTCCAAGACATTAGATGACAGTAGTGTATAGTTTATGGTGTGTTGTTTTGTTTTTTGTTGCGCCCTAAATCGTGTTAATACTGCAAGTATTGCACCAGTTACGCACCGGCTGTTTGATTGTAACGTGGATCTTAGTTGTAGTTTTCATGAACAAATCTGGAGGTGTTGAAATTGCCATGTAAAATCACTAATGCTAATCAGTAGCATGTCAACAGTGTATGTTAGCATCAAGTTATTTTTTCATTGCAACATCTAAAAATGAGCCGATTATGACAACCGATGTCCGGTTCTTCTATCTTTTTCTATTATCACATTTCTGAGTCTTGTTTGCAAGTATGGAATTAAGTTGCAATTACAGTTGCAAGTCCAAACCATTAGATGACAGTAGTGTATAGTTTATGGTGTGTTGTTGTTTTTTGTTGCACCCTACAAAGTGTTAATACTGTAAGTATTGCACCAGTTACGCACCGGCTGTTTGATTGTAACGTGGATCTTAGTTGTAGTTCTCATGAACAAATCTGGAGGTGTTAAAATTGCCTTGTAAAATCACTAATGCTAATCAGTAGCATGTCAACAGTCTATGTTAGCATCAAGTTATTTTTTTCGTTGCAAAATCTAAAAATGAGCCGATTATGACAACCGCTGTCCGGTTCTTGTATCTTTTTTCATTATCACATTTCTGAGTCTCATTTGCAAGTATAGAATTAAGTTGCAAGTCCAAGACATTAGATGACAGTAGTGTATAGTTTATGAAGTGTTGTTGTTTTTTGTTGCGCCCTACAAAGTGATAATACTGCAAGTTTTGCACTAGTTACGCACCGGCTGTTTGATCGTAACGTGGATCTTAGTTGTAGTTTTCATGAACAAATCTGGAGGTGTTGAAATTGCCATGTAAAATCACTAATGCTACTCAGTAGCATGTCAACAGTGTATGTTAGCATCAAGTTATTTTTTCATTGCAACATTTAAAAATGAGCCGATTATGATAACCGCTGTCCCGTTCTTGTACAAACCCCGTTTCCATATGAGTTGGGAAATTGTGTTAGATGTAAATATAAACGGAATACAATGATTTGCAAATAATTTTCAACCCATATTCAGTTGAATGCACTACAAAGACAACATATTTGATGTTCAAACTAATTATTTTTTTTGCAAATAATCATTAACTTTAGAATTTGATGCCAGCAACACGTGACTAAGAAGTTGGGAAAAGTGGCAATAAATACTGATAAAGTTGAGGAATACTCATCAAACACTTATTTGGAACATCCCACAGGTGTGCAAGCTAATTGGGAACAGGTGCGTGCCATGATTGGGTATAAATACAGCTTCTCAAAAAATGCTCAGTCTTTCACAAGAAAGGATGGGGCGAGGTACACCCCTTTGTCCACAACTGCGTGAGCAAATAGTCAAACAGTTTAAGAACAACTTTTTTCAAAGTGCAATTGCAAGAAATTTAGGGATTTCAACATCTACGGTCCATAATATCATCAAAAGGTTCAGAAAATCTGGAGAAATTACTCCACGTAAGCGGCATGGCCGGAAACCAACATTGAATGACCGTGACCTTCGATCCCTCAGACGGCACTGTATAAAAAACCGACATCAATCTCCAAAGGATATCACCACATGGGCTCAGAAACACTTCAGAAAACTACTGTCACTAAATACAGTTTGTCACTACATCTGTAAGTGCAAGTTAAAGCTCTACTATGCAAAGCGAAAGCCATTTATCAACAACATCCACAAACGCCGCCGGCTTCTCTGGGCCCGAGATCATCTAAGATGGACTCATGCAAAGTGGAAAAGTGTTCTGTGGTCTGACGAGTCCACATTTCAAATTGTTTTTGGAAATATTCGACATTGTGTCATCCGGACCAAAGGGGAAGCGAACCATCAAGACTGTTATCGACGCAAAGTTCAAAAGCCAGCATCTGTGATGGTATGGGGGTGCATTAGTGCCCAAGGCATGGGTAACTTACACATCTGTGAAGGCACCATTAATGCTGAAAGGTACATGCAGGTTTTGGAACAACATATGCTGCCATCTAAGCGCCGTCTTTTTCATGGACGCCCCTGCTTATTTCAGCAAGACAATGACAAGCCACATTCAGCACGTGTTACAACAGCGTGGCTTCGTAAAAAAAGAGTGCGGGTCCTTTCCTGGCCCGCCTGCAGTCCAGACCTGTCTCCCATCGAAAATGTGTGGCGCATTATGAAGCGTAAAATACGACAGCGGAGACCCCGGACTGTTGAACGACTGAAGCTCTACATAAAACAAGAATGGGAAAGAATTCCACTTTCAAAGTTTCAACAATTAGTTTCCTCAGTTCCCAATCGTTTATTGAGTGTTGTTAAAAGAAAAGGTGATGTAACACGGTGGTGAACATGCCCTTTCCCAACTACTTTGGCACGTGTTGCTGCCATGAAATTCTAAAAAATAAAGTTTATGAGTTTGAACATCAAATATCTTGTCTTTGTAGTGCATTCAATTGAATATGTGTTGAAAAGGATTTGCAAATCATTGTATTCCGTTTATATTTACATCTAACACAATTTCCCAACACATGGAAACGGGGTTTGTATCTTTTTCTATTAAACACATTTCTGAGTCTCGTTTGCAAGTATGGAATTAAGTTGCAATTACAGTTGCAAGTCCAAGACGTTAGATGACAGTAGTCTATAGTTTACGGTGTGTTGTTTTGGTTTTTGTTGCGCCCTAAAAAGGGTTATTACTGCAAGTATTGTACCAGATTGTAACGTGGATCTTAGTTGTAGTTTTCATGAACAAATCTGGAGGTGTTGAAATTGCCATGTAAAATCACTAATGCAAATCAGTAGCATGTCAACAGTGTATGTTAGCATCAAGATAACGCATTTTTAAAGCCTTACTTTATTGACGTTGGAGCTGGGTTTTTTTGTGTCAATTTCGTTGTTGGCATTGAAAATTTCAACAATACCAAGAGGTAGTTTGGCTGAGTCCGCTCTCAGTGCTGTTGGAGTGATCGCCGGGCATGAAGTCACGTGTAACCCACTTAACGTAACAATGCAGCGTTGGATTTTACATGAACCGGTGCACGGTAGGGATGTCCCGATCCGATATTTGGATCGGATCGGCTGCCGATATTTGCCAAAAATTGCATATCGGCAAGGCATGGGAAAATGCCGATCCAGATCCAGTTTAAAAAAAAACTCCGGTCCGTGTTTTCCAACGCACCGATTTAAATAATACATTCCACTTTTCTGCTGCTCCGTAATTTCCGTTCCGCAATTTCCAGCTCACCTTCAACACATCCACAGGTCTGTGAATTCTCACGCAGTTGCTTTTAGCTGCTGGCATTACACGACAGGCTCTTCTCACTCTTTCCTGTCTCTCCCTCTCACAGACAGCAAGTGCACCTTCTTACACACGTCACATACTGTCACGACATACGTCACATACTGTCACGTCATACGTCACATACGTATACGTCCTCCCCAAGCAGAGAGGTAGCAGCATGGCTAACGTTAGCTGTGATGCTAGCGCAGCCGTGCGAGCAACGCTCCCTCTAAGGTGCTCACCTGTGCAATTGCGCACTGTTTAAGCGTCCTCTGCGCATAGCAAATCTATGCCACGCACAAAATCAAATAAAAAAATAAGCGCATAACAATTTTCGACACATATTTTAACTTTAGATTTATTCTTATATCAAACTCTTTTGGCTGTCTTTTTGACACTTACATCCGGCGCCCCCCTCCACACCCTGGATTATAAATAATGTAAATAATTCAATGTGATTATCTTGTGTGATGACTGTATTATGATGATAGTATATATCTGATAGTATATATCTGTATCATGAATCAATTAAATGGACCCCGACTTAAACAAGTTGAAAAACTTATTTGGGTGTTACCATTTAGTGGTCAATTGTACGGAATATGTACTTCACTGTGCAACCTACTAATAAAAGTCTCAATCAATCAATCAAAACACATAGAATCATCATACTGCTGTGATTATATGCATCAAGTGTTCATTCAAGGCTAAGGCAAAATATCGAGATATATATTGTGTATCGCAATATGGCCTTAAAATATCGCAATATTAAAAAAAGGCCATACCGCCCAGCCCTAGTTCAATGATGCCATTTCTGTTTGTCATGTATAATTTTGTCTATTTTGTGTTTATCCTTGAATAAACAGGTCAGTTTCTTGTTACCAACCATTGTGTATTATTCAAACTCCCCTAATTCAGCTGGCTAGTTGTTATCAAGAGTACTAAAACCCTTTTCAACATGATTCTGACAACTAAGTAGGCTAAATAACTTTAAACTTTAATACATGCTCGGATAGGCCAGTATCGGTCAGTATCGGTATCGGATCGGAAATGCAAAAACAATATCGGTATCGGATCGGAAGTGCAAAAACCTGGATCGGGACATCCCTAGTGCACGGTAGGAACGACGGAATCCTGGTACCAAAATATTGGTATCGGAACACAAAGCTAAGAAGTGGACGTTTCTTTCACCTATCTCAGCATAAACCGACGTTGGGTTTAGCATTTTCAATGCACAAAATGCTCCCGTCAATGTATTTGCACGCAGACCCGGCTGGAAAACGCTTTGAGGCTGGACTGGCGAGTGTAAACATTGTGAGGCGTGGTTACATTGTCTCCGTTGGCGCGCAGCTTCCAGAAAGGTTGGATGAAGAGCCACGAGCCTTCGTTGCCCGTCCCGTCCAGTGTGACGCGCATGGCGTTCTTCTCCAGCAGCGCGGGCAGTCGCTTGTTCACGGTCAGGTACTTGTTGCTCTTCATGTGCAGCAGCTGCAAGGCCAAGAAGAAGAAGAACTAGATGACTGCGTGTCAATGCTCCAATGCTGAAGTTGAACTGAAATGCTGACAGAATGTAGTATAAATGTAAGAATAGTTTGAATGTTGGAATGGTTTGAATGTTGAAGAGTTTGAATTTCCAGGAAAACCGGAATTTGAATGTCCAGGATGAGTGGAATGTGTTGCTGTTGGAAGGGTTTGAATAGGTTGATAAACGTGGGAATTGTGCAACTTGGAAAAATGTTCTATTGAATGAGAACTTCCTGGAAATTTGGGAACTTTGGGATTTTAAAAAAAATGATTAGGAGCATGAATGTCCTGAATGAGCTGAATTGGTTAGTGTTGGAATTGTTTAAATCAGTCAAGAAATGTTGAAGGAGTAACAGTTTTTTAATTGAAAAATGGTATTACGGAATTTCAGGGAAACCGGGAATTTTTCAAGTTCCTAAACCACCTTTTTTGTTGTTGTCCTGACTAAGAGGAATGTTTTGATGGTGGAACGGTTGAAATGGGTTGGAAAATGTGAAAGGAGTCATCGCACTAAAAAAGGTTGGAAATAAGGTTAGAGAAAAACAGGAATTCCTGGAAATTTGTTGAACATGGAAAAATGGTTGTTTGAATTATCCAGGATGAATTGAATGTGTTGAATGTGTAATAGTTTGAATCGGTTGAAGAATGTTGGAATTGTGGAAGTTTGAAAAATGGATCATTCATTCATTTTGAATCAATCAATCAATCAATCAATCAATGTTTATTTATATAGTCCTAAATCACAAGTGTCTCAAAGGGCTGAATGTGGAAAATGTCCTTAAAAACTGGGAATTCTAGGAAATCCAGGAATAATTTTTATAATTGTTGCAATGGAGCTGGGGAGGAGCTGGACGAAGTGGCTGGGGAGAGGGAAGTCTGGGCGACCCGACCTCGGATAAGCGGAAGAAGATGGATGGATGGATGGATGGCAATGGAGCACACAATTCCTGAACAGGCTGAATATTTTGAAGTTGAAACAATTTGAAATCAGATAAAAAAAATGTGGGAGTTGTGGAACTTTGAAAAATGTCCCATTCATTTCAATGGGAATTTCATGGAAATTTGGGGATTTCGGGAAAAGCGGGAATTTTTTTGAACACGCTAATAGACTTGAATGGTCTGAATGAGTTGAAATGTTTGGTGTTGGAATTGTTCAAATGGGTCGAGAAATTTAACATTTTTAATTGAGAAATGGTATTACGGAATTCCTGGAATTTTGGGAAAACCGGGAATTTTTCCAGTTAAAAAAAACAACTTATTTTTTTGTCCTGATTAAGAGGAATGTGTTGACGGTGGAACGGTTAAAGTGAGTTGAAAAATGTGGAAGGAGTAGTCGCCAGAAAAAAATGTTTAAAAAAAAAATAAAAATCGGGAATTCTACGAATTCCTGGATTTTTTAGGAATTTGGAAAAAATGATAGTTTGAATTTCCAGGATGAGTGGAATATGTTGAAGGTGGAATGGTTCGAATCGGTTAAAAAACGTGGAAATGGTGAAACAATTTGAAATCAGATAAAAAATGTGGGAGTTGTGGAACTTTGAAAAATGTCCCATTTATTTCAATGGGAATTTCATGGAAATTTGGGAATTTCGGGAAAAGCAGGAATTTTTTTGAACACGCTAAAAGACTTGAATGGTCTGAATGAGTTGAAATAGTTGGTGTTGGAATTGTTCAAATCGGTCGAGAAATTTAACATTTTTAATTGAGAAATGGTATTACGGAATTCCTGGAATTTTGGGAAAACCGGGAATTTTTCCAGTTAAAAAACAACTTGGTTTTTTGTACTGATTAAGAAGAATGTGTTGACGGTGGAACGGTTAAAGTGGGTTGAAAAATGTGGAAGGAGTAGTCGCCAGAAAAAAATGTTTAAAAAAAATAATCGGGAATTCTACGAATTCCTGGAATTTTTTGGAATTTGGAAAAAATGATAGTTTGAATTTCCAGGATGAGTGGAATATGTTGAAGGTGGAATGGTTCGAATCGGTTGAAAAACGTGGAAATGGTGAAACAATTTGAAATCAGATAAAAAATGTGGGAGTTGTGGAACTTTGAAAAATGTCCCATTTATTTCAATAGGAATTTCATGGAAATTTGGGAATTTAGGGAAAAGCGGGAATTTTTTTGAACATGCTAAAAGACTTGAATGGTCTGAATGAGTTGAAATGGTTGGTGTTGGAATTGTTCAAATGGGTCGAGAAATGTAACATTTTTAATTGAGAAATTATATTACGGAATTTCTGGAATTTTGGGAAAACCGGGAATTTTTCCAGTTAAAAAAACACCTTATTTTTTTGTCCTGATTAAGAGGAATGTGTTGACGGTGGAACGGTTAAAGTGGGTTGAAAAATGTGGAAGGAGTAGTCGCCAGAAAAAAATGTTTAAAAAATAAATAAATCGGGAATTCTGCGAATTCCTGGAATTTTTTGGAATTTGGAAAAAATGATAGTTTGAATTTCCAGGATGAGTGGAATATGTTGAAGGTAGAATGGTTCGAATCGGTTAAAAAATGTGGAAATGGTGAAACAATTTGAAATCAGATAAAAAATGTGGGAGTTGTGGAACTTTGAAAAATGTCCCATTTATTTCAATGGGAATTTCATGGAAATTTGGGAATTTCGGGAAAAGCCGGAATTTTTTTGAACACGCTAAAAGACTTGAATGGTCTGAATGAGTTGAAATGGTTGGTGTTGGAATTGTTCGAATGGGTCGAGAAATTTAAAATTTTTAATTGAGAAATGGTATTACGGAATTCCTGGAATTTTGGGAAAACCGGGAATTTTTCCAGTTAAAAAAACAACTTAATTTTTTGTCCTTATTAAGAGGAATGTGTTGACGGTGGAACGGTTAAAGTGGGTTGAAAAATGTGGAAGGAGTAGTCGCCAGAAAAAAATGTTTAGAAAAAATAATCGGGAAATCTGCGAATTCCTGGAAATTTTTGGAATTTGGAAAAAATTATAGTTTGAATTTCCAGGATGAGTGGAATATGTTGAAGGTGGAATGGTTTGAATCGGTTGAAAAACGTGGAAATGGTGAAAGTTGCCAAATGGCCAATTCATGTTCCGGAAAACCTGAAATATTGGGAAATCTGGGAACATTTTTGGAATTTGTCAAGGAAAAGCCCGTGATTCCCAAATAAACTGAATAATTTGAACTGGGAACTGTTTGAATTGGATGAAAAATGTGGAAGGTACAACGCGCCAAAATCTGGAGAAGAAGAAGAAGAAGAAGAAGAACAAATAGATGACTTTTGGTGTAGAAAACTATATGTAAAATAAGACGCCGACTCGCTGCTAACATGAGAGCCGGGAGAGTCAACCAAGCAGCCGATTCCCTGGTAAAGACGGTGTACTAACATACTGTTATGTATTATTCATGTGCTCTCTACTGGCGCTAATATGCATTGTTTTTATCTAAATTCCAACACATCTCAGACTGACACACAAACATGTACAGTATGTACAGTGCTATGCACGCACACACACACACACACACACACACGCACACACACACACACACACATACACATACACACACGCATACTTTTTCACAGGATAATCTCACTGACTTTCTCTGAGCAAGAACCACACCCACTGTGTGTGTGTGTGTGTGTGTGTGTGTGTGTGTGTGTGTGTGTGTGTGTGTGTGTGTGTGTGTGTGTGTGTGTGTACGTTGATACAGAGTCAATATTGACTTCAACAGCAATCAGCATTGACACAAAGAATTGTGCGTGCGTGTGTGTGTGTGTAGTGCGTGACTGTACATGCATTCATTGTAGCAAAAGGACACGTTTCCATGGCAACAAGGGAGGGATCAGCGCGTGTGTGTATAAGAGTATTGTGTGAAAGTTGTTTCAACTTGTGCACTAATATTTGCCTCTAATGGTTTTTATAACTTTTATGGCATGAACGTCCTAACCTGGAGGACAGTTCCGTACTTGACAACGTCTCCATGGACCTTCTTGTTCTCCGTCTCGTTTTGCTTCTGCTCCAAATTAGAAGCATGCTGAAAACAAACAAACACACACACGCACTGTTGAAGTATGCAAATATGAAATATTAGTTTAAAATGACACACACTAAAAGGCTGCATGTATTTGCTAACGTGCAACTCATATACTTACTTATGTTCATATTCATTCTCATTCAATGTTACGTATTCATTATGATTATTATTTGACTCCTGAAGGGCCCCCACCTTAAACCAAACATCACCGCCCCACATACACACATTTTTAATATGTTTACGTGCACTAAGAACTAATTATTGACATATTTTAACCCAAAACCAGTGAAGTTGTCATGTTGTGTAAATCGTAAATACAAACCCCGTTTCCATAGGAGTTGGGAAATTGTGTTAGATGTAAATATAAACGGAATACAATGATTTGCAAATCCTTTTCAACCCATATTCAGTTGAATATGCTACAAAGACAAGATATTTGATGTTCAAACTCACTTTTTTTTCAAATAATAATTAACTTAGAATTTCATGGCTGCAACACGTGCCAAAGTAGTTGGGAAAGGGCATGTTCACCACTGTGTTACATGGCCTTTCCTTTAAACAACACTCAGCAAACATTTGGGAACTGAGGAGACACATTTTTTAAGCTTCTCAGGTGGAATTCTTTCCCATTCTTGCTTGATGTACAGCTTAAGTTGTTCAACAGTCCGGGGGTCTCCGTTGTGGTATTTTAGGCTTCTTAATGCGCCACACAATTTCAATGGGAGACATCAACGTGGCTTCATAGTAAAAGAGTGCTTATCAGATTGAACATCAAATATGTTGTCTTTGTAGCATATTCAACTGAATATGGGTTGAAAATGATTTGCAAATCATTGTATTTCGTTTACATTTACATCAAACACAATTTCCCAAATCATATGGAAACGGGGTTTGTAAAAACAGAATATAATGATTTGCAAATCCTTTACAACTTATATTCAATTGAATAGACTGCAAAAACAAGATATTTTATGTTCACACTGAGAAACTTATTTTTTTTTTGCAAATAATCATGAACTTCGAATTTAATGGCAGCAACACATTGCAAAAAAGTTGTCACAGGGGCATTTTTACCACTGTGTTACATAGCCTTTCCTTTTAACAACACTCAGTAAACGTATGGGAACTGAGGAGACACATTTTTGAAGTGGAATTATTTCCCATTCTTGCTTGATGTACAACTTAAGTTGTTCAACAGTCTCCCTTCTACTATTTTAGGGTTCATATTGCGCCACACATTTTCAATGGGAGACTACAGGCAGGCCAGTCTTTTACTATGAAGCCAAGCTGTTGTAACACGTGGCTTGGCATTGTCTTGCTGAAATAAGCAGGTGCAACATATGTTGCTCCAAAACCTGTTTGTACCTTTCAGCATTAATGGTGCCTTCACAGACGTGTAAGTTACCCACGCCTTGGGTACTAATACACCCCCATACCATCACAGATGCCGGCTTTTCAATTTTGCGCCTAGAACAATCCGGATGGTTCTTTTGCTCTTTGTTCCCGAGGACACGACGTCCACAGTTTCCAAAAACAATTTGAAATGTGGACTCGTCAGACCAAAGAACACTTTGCATCAGTCCATCTTAGATGAGCTGGGGCCCAGAGAAGCCGGCGGCATTTCTGGGTGTTGTTGATATATGGCTTTCGCTTTGCATAGTAGAGTTTTAACTTGCACATACAGATGTAGCGACAAACTGTAGTTACTGACAGTGGTTTTCTGAAGTGTTCCTGAGCCCATGTGGTGATATCCTTTACACACTGATGTCGCTTTTTGATGCATATCGCCTGAGGGATCGACGGTTCGTAATATCATCGCTTACGTGCAGGGATTTCTCCAGATTCTCTAAACCTTTTGATGATATTACGGGCCGTATATGGTGAAATCTCTAAATTCCTTGCAATATAAAAAAAAATATTGTTTTTAATTGTAAAAATGTTCACATGTTTTAATTTGTTGTTGAATTTATTTTAATATTTTTTTATAATTATTTCCTGAATTGAAAATCATTACCCATTCATTTAGCTCATGGCTGTCCAAACTTTTTCCACCGCGGGCCACAGACTGACAAATAAAAGTATGCGGGGATCATTTTGCTAGTTTTCACCTTCAAAACCAGTACAATATATGGATTATTTTCCATAAAATAGAAAATGCAATTTCGGCAGAAATTGTGTGTGAACGCTGAAGAATCAAAACCCAACTGAAATACTAACGGTTAGAACGCTGGCCAGGTAGCGTCAAGTAACAAAAAATATGAGCAAAACGAGTTAAAAAGGCTAGCATGCTAATAGTACAATGCTAACAATAGCATGCTTACGATTAGCATTCGTGAAATACCAAAATATTTAACATTGAGGCGTTTACCTGCTAAATTAGCTTAAAAAACTAGCATTCTAAATACTAACTGGAGCATGCATCAAGTATAGATTACTCTGCGACTTATACCTAAAAAAGTTGTTAAAAATTCCCGCATGGTAACGTAGCATACATCAAGTACCAAACTATGATTCTGGTGTATACATATAAAATTAGCTAAACAATTCTAAAAAAATCCCCATAGGGCTGGGCCGTAAAACGATATCGACATATATATCATGATAGACACATAACTTATGTAAAAAAAAAAAATAGGAAAAAGGCCGATAGGGCTGGGCGATAAAACGATATCAATATATATCATGATACACATAACTTATGTTTAAAAACAAAAGGAAAAATACCGTAGGGCTGAGCCATAAAACGATATCAATATATATCGCAAAAGACATCAAATCGAAATCAAATAAAAAAACAGTAATTTGAAAAAATCCCCATAGGGCTGGGCCATAAAACGATAATATATATCATGATAGACACATAATTGATAACAAAAAAATTGAAATAAAACATTAATTTGAAAAAATCCTCATAGGGCTGGGCCGTAAAACGATATCCACATATATATCATGATAGACACATAACTTATATAAAAAAAATTTAAAAAAAGGAAAAAGGCGGATAGAGCTGGGCGATAAAACGATATCAATATATATCATGATAGACACATAACTTATGTTAAAAAAAATTTTTTTTTTAAAAAGGCAGTGGGTCTGGGCAATAAAACGATAATATATATCGCGAAAGACATCAAATCGAAATCAATTAAAAAAAACAGTAATTTGAAAAAACTCCCATAGGGCTGGGTCATAAAACGATAATAAATATCATGATAGACACATAATTGATTAAAAAAAAAAAAAAAGAAAAGGAAAAAGGCCGATAGGGCTGGGCGTTAAAACGATATCAATATATATCATTAGAGACACATAGATATATAAAAAAAAAAAAAATTTAAATGGAAAAAGGCCAATAAGGCTGGGCGATAAAACAATTGCAATATATATTGCAAAAGACATAAAATCGATATCAATTTAAAAAAAAAAAACATTCTGGAAAAAATCCCCGTAGGGCTGGACAATAAAATGTTATCAATATATATCGCAAAATAAATAAAATCAAAATCAGTTAAAAAAAATTAAAATATTCTGAAAAAATCCCCATAGAGTTGGGCCATAAAACAAAAATATATATCATGATAGACACATAATTGATAACAAATAAATTGAAAGAAATTTTTTTTTTTCAAAAAGGCCGATAGGGCTGGGCGATAAAACGATATCAATATATACTGTAAAAGACATCAAATCGAAGTCAATTGGATGGAAAACCTTCCCTCATTTTAATTGAGTTCATCCAATGAGTCATTTTTTGGAGTGTGTGAATGTTGTTTGTCTATCTTTGTTGGCCCTGCGATGAGGTGGCGACTTGTCCAGGGTGTACGCCGCCTTCCACCCAAATGCAGCTAAGATAGGCTCCAGCACCCCCCGCGACCCCAAAAGGGACAAGCGGTAGAAAATGGATGGATGGAAAGCTAGCCGACTAACGTTAGCATGCTAACAGGTAGTATTTGTCAAGTAAAAAAATATTTTAGGCTAAAGCGTATGCCTGCAAAATGTGCACAAAAAGAAAGCTATCATGCTAATATTAGAATACCAACAATTGTGCCGCAGGCTGTTAAAAAAAATAGCTACGGACCGTAAATGGCCCCCTGGTTGCACTTTGGACACCCCTGCTTTAGATGCCATTTTTTTGAATAACGTAGGAAAACGATACGTGCAGACTTTAAGTGAATTGTACCTGCAGTTTTTGGAGCAGAACCACGTCGCCAATCTTGTCTTTCTCGTGTTTGGCCTGCTTGGCTTTCCAGAACTGCTTCTGGGCCGAGTAGCGACTCATTGGGCACACCTTGAACAGGCAGTCTGAAGGAGGGAACACACACGGTAGCATGTTAGCACGTATAAGTTAGCTGGATTGGTCCACCTTGCGCTGAGCTGGGCAAATATTTTGACTCGGGGGCCACATTGAGAGAAAAAAATGTGTCTGGGGGGGCCAAAGTGTATGTGTGTATAAATGATATGTACACATTTAGCTGTAAACATCTGCTGTACAGTATGTGTGTTTGGGTCCCTTTTTTTCAGGAACACTAATACCAAAAGTCACAATGTCCGAAAGAGTTCTAAAAAAGTTATGACAGACCACCTCGAAAAAACGAAATGGAATTTTACAGTTTTTCACTGAATGGCACACCCAAAATGTACATGAAAATAAAGAAAGTGGGATTTACAATATTAACTATGAACAATGAAACACTGAATATTAACAACATACAAACCCCGTTTCCATATGAGTTGGGAAATTGTGTTAGATGTAAATATAAACGGAATACAATGATTTGCAAATCATTTTCAACCCATATTCAATTGAATGCACTACAAAGACGAGATATTTGATGTTCAAACTCATATACTTTTTTTTTTTTTGCAAGTAATAATTAACTTAGAATTTCATGGCTGCAACACGTGCCAAAGTAGTTGGGAAAGGGCATGTTCACCACTGTGTTACATGGCCTTTCCTTTTAACAACACTCAGTAAACGTTTGGGAACTGAGGAGACACATTTTTTAAGCTTCTCAGGTGGAATTCTTTCCCATTCTTGCTTGATGTACAGCTTAAGTTGTTCAACAGTCCGGGGGTCTCCATTGTGGTATTTTAGGCTTCATAATGCACCACACATTCTCAATGGGAGACAGGTCTGGACTACAGGCAGGCCAGTCTAGCACCTGAACTCTTTTACTATGAAGCCACGTTGATGTAACACGTGGCTTGGCATTGTCTTGCTGAAATAAGCAGGGGCGTCCATGGTAAGGTTGCTTGGATGGCAACATATGTTGCTCCAAAACCTGTATGTACCTTTCAGCATTAATGGCGCCTTCACAGATGTGTAAGTTACCCATGTCTTGGGCACTAATACACCCCCATACCATCTCAGATGCTGGCTTTTCAACTTTGCGCCTACAGTATATCAATCCTGATGGTTCTTTTCCTCTTTGGTCCGGAGGACACGACGTCCACAGTTTCCAAAAACAATTTGAAATGTGGATTCGTCAGACCACAGAACACTTTTCCACTTTGTATCAGTCCATCTTAGATGAGCTCAGGCCAGCGAAGCCGACGGCGTTTCTGGGTGTTGTTGATAAACGGTTTTCGCCTTGCATAGGAGAGTTTTAACTTGCACTTACAGATGTAGCGACCAACTGTAGTTACTGACAGTGGGTTTCTGAAGTGTTCCTGAGCCCATGTGGTGATATCCTTTACACACTGATGTCGCTTGTTCATGCAGTACAGCCTGAGGGATCGAAGGTCACGGGCTTAGCTGCTTACGTGCAGTGATTTCTCCAGATTCTCTGAACCCTTTGATGATATTACGGACCGTAGATGGTGAAATCCCTAAATTCCTTGCAATAGCTGGTTGAGAATGTTTTTTCTTAAACTGTTCAAAAATTTGCTCACGCATTTGTTGACAAAGTGGTGACCCTCGCCCCAACTTGTTTATGAATGACTGAGCATTTAATGAAATCTACTTTTATATCCAATCATGGCACCCACCTGTTCCCAATTTGCCTGTTCACCTGTGGGATGTTCCAAATAAGTGTTTGATAAGCATTCCTCAACTTTATCAGTATTTATTGCCACCTTGCCCAAATTCTTCGTCACGTGTTGCTGGCATCAAATTCTAAAGTTAATGATTATTTGCAAAAAAGAATTTTTTTTATCAGTTTGAACATCAAATATGTTGTCTTTGTAGCATATTCAACTGAATATGGGTTGAAAATTATTTGCAAATCATTGTATTCCGTTTATATTTACATCTAACACAATTTCCCAATTCATATGGAAACGGGGTTTGTATGAACATCGCTCCTCTTTTTTGCCTGGGATTTACAATATTAACTATGAACAATAAAACACTGAATATTAACCACGTATGAACGTCGCTCCTCTTTTTTGCGTAGGATTTACAATTTTAACTATGAACAAAGAAACACTGAATATTAACAAGATATGAACATCGTGTTGTGTTTTTATTTCCATGCCTTTTTTTTAATTGTTATTTATTATTATTATTTATTGTGATGTTTCCTCAGCTCATTAGTCTCCAGCGAAGGACGGACACTAAGGCACACCTGCAACCTATTTCTTCAGAGGAGTATGTAAGCTTGTCACCCACAGCTGGGTCTTGCCGGTTATTTTATCCTGCCCCTCCCACGTGCATGCGCCTACTTCGCCTCGTCAGTCCTGGTACGTTACTTTTCCTTAGTCCTGTTATTTCTAACTTTGTTGTGTTTGTTTCCTAGCCTCCTTGAGGCAGCAAGGACATTATGCTGTGCTGAGTGCGCCCTGGTTTTTTCCCCTGTCGACCACTGAGGAACCTGTTTTAGTTAGTATTCATGGTGTGCATTTCTGCCCCATCGCTTTTTGTTACACTTTTTGGACTTATTAAATGTATTCATTTTTGTTATTCAAACTTGCCTCCCGTCTCTGCATCCCGGGGTCATCCCCTTGACCAGTTCTTAACACATCGCTCCTCTTTTTTGCGTAGGATTTACAATATTAACTATGAACAAAGAAACACTGAATATTAACAAGATATGAACACCACTCCTCTTTTTTGCCTGGGATTTACAATATTAACTATGAACAATAAAACACTGAATACTAACCACGTATCAACGCCGCTCCACTTTTACGTGGGATTTACAATATCAACTATGAACAAAGAAACACTGAATATTAACAAGATATGAACGTCGCTCCTCTTTTTTGCGTGGTATTTACAATATTAACTATGAACAATAAAACACTAAATATTAACATACTTTATGCACGTCGCTCCTCTTTCACTTCTCAGACCAGCTCCTCGATAGTTGTGTATCTTTTACAATCACGCAAAACACAACAAAAAATTAAAAACTGCTAAATATGAATGCAAAGTGTAATAACCACCTACAATATGATATATTATCATGTATAAATCTGCTTTCCCGCATCCATTTCTGACACAGGCGTCTCGGGCTGGCTGCTCTGAAAACAAACCCCGCCCACTCTGCTTTGTTCCTGGTCTGAGCTGCTGTGACGTAGAATATCGTAATAACTCCTATAAGTAGTAATCTGTGAGAGTGGGCAACAACACCTCCAGTGCCATCTCCCTGAGCACCGGCTCCCCCCAGGGCTGCGTCCTGAGTCCACTGCTGTTCACGTTGATGACTCATGACTGCTGCGCCAGGTCGACTACCAACCACATTGTGAAGTATGCGGACGACACGACAGTAGTGGGCCTCATCCGTGACAACAAAGACATGGACTACAGGGAGGAGGTGAAACATCTGGTTGACTGGTACAGAACCAACAACCTGGTCCTGAATGTCAACAAGACCAAGGAGATCATCGTTGACTTCAGGAAGCACCAGTCCAGCTACACTCCACTCTTCATCAACGGCACAGCAGTGGAGATAGTAAGCAGCACCAAGTTCCTGGGGGTGCAGATAACTGACAATATAACCTGGTCCCTACACACCGGAGCTCTTGTAAAAAGAGCTCAGCAGCGCATGCACTTTTGGCGTGGGATGAAAAGAGCACAGCTCCCTCAGCACATTCTACAGAGGCACTATAGAGAGCCTACTGACCAACAGCATCTCTGTCTGGACTGGAGCCTGCAGTGCCTCAGACTGGAAGTCTCTCCAGGGAGTGGTGAGGACGGCGGAAAAGATCATCAGGACTCCTCTTCCTCCTATCCAGGAGATCGCAAAAAGCCGCTGCCTGACCAGGGCTCAGAAAATCTGCAAAGACTCCTCCCACCCCCACCAAGGACTGTTTTCACTGCTGGGCTCTAGAAAGAGGTTCCGCAGCCTCCGAAGCAGAGGTTCTGTAACAGCTTCTTCCCTCAGGCCGTAAGACTCTTGAACGCATCATAATTAAATTAAATGATCCCCTCAACTCCCCCTAAAAAGGATTAACTCACTGGAATAAAAAAGACAATATAACATACATCCATAAACCTGGACGCATGTGAAAAAGTGCAATATATTTATCTGTACAGTAATCTATTTATTTATTTATATATATTTATATATTTTTATTTATTTTATATATACCGTATTTTTCGGAGTATAAGTCGCACCTGATGAAAATGCATAATAAAGAAGGAAAAAAACATATAAGTCGCATTTTTTGGGGAAATTTATTTGATAAAACCCAACACCAAGAATAGACATTTGAAAGGCAATTTAAAATAAATAAAGAATAGTGAACAACAGGCTGAATAAGTGTACGTTATATGAGGCATAAATAACCAACTGAGAACGTGCCTGGTATGTTAACGTAACATATTATGGTAAGAGTCATTCAAATAACTATAACATATAGAACATGCTGTACGTTTACCAAACAATCTCTCACTCCTAATCGCTAAATCCCATGAAATCTTATACGTCTAGTCTCTTACGTGAATGAGCTAAATAATATTATTTGATATTTTACGGTAATGTGTTAATAATTTCATACATAAGTCGCTCCTGAGTATAAGTCCCCAGCCAAACTATGAAAAAAACTGCGACTTATAGTCTGAAAAATACGGTATATATATCTATATATTATTTATATTTATCTATTTATATATGCACCTTATTGCTTTTTTATCCTGCACTACCATGAGCTTATGTAATGAAATTTCGTTCTTATCTGTGCTGTAAAGTTCCAATTTGAATGACAATAAAAAGGAAGTCTAAGTCCATCCATCCATCCATTTTCTACCGCTTATTCCCTTCGGGGTCGCGGGACAGCTACCCTGGACAAGTCGCCACCTCATCGCAGGGCCAACACAGATAGACAGACAACATTCACACTCACATTCACACACTATGGCCAATTTTTTTTAGTGTTGCCAATCAACCTATCCCCAGGTGCATGTCTTTGGAGGTGGGAGGAAGCCGGAGTACCCGGAGGGAACCCACGCAGTCACGGGGAGAACATGCAAACTCCACACAGAAAGATCCCGAGGCCGGGGTTGAACTCACGACTACTCAGGACCTTCGTATTGTGAGGCAGACGCACTAACCCCTCTTCTACCGTGCTGCCCAAGGAAGTCTAAGTCTAAGTCTAACACCCAAAAGCGCAGATTTTGACCATTGAAATACTTTCTATAGTTCAAGACTTACGGCAATTTAAAAACAGCACTGCACATCATAATGGCAAATACAGTTTTGATGTTAAAGGGCTAAAAAAATAATGTAGAACGTCCGGCCGGGCCGTATTTTGCCCAGGTCTGCACTAGCGCCATGGTGGCTCAATGGACAAGGGGCCGGGGCCGTGTCGACGTGTGAGCATGCTACCAAATATGGCGTCCGCGTCGCACATGGCAGGATGTTTCTAACAGGAAGCCAGTCAGGTGGGCTGACCACATATTTGCCTGCCGATGACCAGCGGCAGATAAGACATGTTTGTATTTGACTGTGGCAGAATCACGCCCTGCACTCACGCTTAAACTCATCCTTCTTTACCAAGACATTTGCCTTAAATACAATACAATAATAAAATCACTTCAATAAAACGTCCTTATTGGCGCATATTGTTAGCGCTTGCTTAGCAGTCACCTTTTATTTGGGAAGCACTGCTCTAGTTTCGCAACAAACTTCTCCTGGTTGGATGAGACATTTTGACTTTGAAGCTCCGCCTCCTCGTGGTCACTTGGCGCCGTCAATCACTCTGATCTACTTTTTAACTAGATCACCAGTGGTGTGTGTCGATGCTCTGGACGCACATCACACGTGTTATTAATATTTACCCTTGCCCCATTTTTTTCCAAAATAAAAGCATTGGAAAATTGGCACCATGACAGATTACCAGCTGACCTCTGAATTTCTTGGGTGGGTTCTCCAGGTCTCCGGCGGCTGGTTCCACCACACAGCGATCATCCACCAACCTACACACACACACACACACACACACACACACACACACACACACACACACACACACACACACACACACACACACACACACACACACACACACACACACACACACACACACACACACACACACACAGAGTTAAATACATGTTAGCAAAGTACTATTAACACTGCTCGGCTTCTTTTTACACTTGCATGACACAAAATATTGTTAAAATAGCACCTTTTTTTTTTTTAAATGACTTAAAAAAAGCTTTAATAGTGGAGAGGGCTGGGTGATAAAACGCAATAGACACGTAATCGATATCAATAAAAAGTGCGTTCGATAAAGCGTTTAATATGATCACTTTCTTTTTCGTTGGAAAAAGGAGTGACACGCTAACAGCCGATCAGGTGAGCGTATCAGCTATCGAGTTTGGTTGCGCCATGTTGTTGTCTGGTGGTTCATTCTTTGCATGGAGTGAGATGAGGAAGTCAAAATGAAAAATTGGGGTGGAAAAATCCACTCCAATCCACTTTATTTATATAGCACATTTTAAAAAAAACTAGCGATGTCTGATAATATCGGCCTGCCGATAAATGCTTTAAAATGTAATATCGGAAATTATCGGTATCGTTTTTTTTTTATTATCGGTATCGTTGTTTTTTTATTTTGTTTTTTTTATTAAATCAACATAAAAAACACAAGATACACTTACAATTAGTGCACCAACCCAAAAAACCTCCCTCCCCCATTCACACTCATTCACACTCATTCACACAAAAGGGTTGTTTCTAGTGATGTCCGATAATGGCTTTTTGCCGATATTCCGATATTGTCCAACTCTTTAATTACCGATAACAATATCAACCGATACCGATATATACAGTCGTGGAATTAACACATTATTATGCCTAATTTGGACAACCAGGTATGGTGAAGATAAAGTCTTTTTTTTTTTAATTTATAAAATAAAATAAGATAAATAAATTAAAAACATTTTCTTGAATAAAAAAGAAAGTAAAACAATATAAAAACAGTTACATAGAAACTAGTAATTAATGAAAATGAGTAAAATTAACTGTTAAAGGTTAGTACTATTAGTGGACCAGCAGCACGCACAATCATGTGTGCTTACGGACTGTATCCCTTGCAGAGTGTATTGATATATATTGATATATAATGTAGGAACCAGAATATTAATAACAGAAAGAAACAACCCTTTTGTGTGAATGAGTGTAAATGGGGGAGGGAGGTTTTTTGGGTTGGTGCACTAATTGTAAGTGTATCTTGTGTTTTTTATGTTGATTTAATTTAAAAAAAACAAAAAAAAACGATACCGATAATAAAAAACGATACCGATCATTTCCGATATTACATTTTAAAGCATTTATCGGCCGATATTATCGGACATCTCTAGTTGTTTCTTTCTGTTATTAATATTTCTGGTTCCTACATTATATATCAATATATATCAATACAGTCTGCAAGGGATACAGTCCGTAAGCACACATGATTGTGCGTGCTGCTGGTCCACTAATAGTACTAACCTTTAAGTTAATTTTACTCATTTTCATTAACTACTAGTTTCTATCTAACTGTTTTTATATTGTTTTACTTTCTTTTTTATTCAAGAATTTTTTTTTAATTTTTTTTAAATCTTATTTTATCAATTTTTTTAAAAAGGACCTTATCTTCACCATACCTGGTTGTCCAAATTAGGCATATTAATGTGTTAATTCCACGACTGCATATATCGGTATCGGTTGATATCGGTATCGGTAATTAAGAGGTGGACAATATCGGAATATCGGATATCGGCAAAAAGCCATTATCGGACATCCCTAAAAAAAAACGATAGAAATTTGGGAAGTTGGGACACACATACTAGGAGAGTCAATAGTAAAAAACATTTAACTATAAAAGTTAGAGATGTCCGATATTATCGGACGATAAATGCTTTAAAATGTAATATCGGAAATTATCGGTATCGTTTTTTTTTTATTATCGGTATCGTTGTTTTTTTATTTTGTTTTTTTTATTAAATCAACATAAAAAACACAAGATACACTTACAATTAGTGCACCAACCCAAAAAACCTCCCTCCCCCATTCACACTCATTCACACTCATTCACACAAAAGGGTTGTTTCTAGTGATGTCCGATAATGGCTTTTTGCCGATATTCCGATATTGTCCAACTCTTTAATTACCGATAACAATATCAACCGATACCGATATATACAGTCGTGGAATTAACACATTATTATGCCTAATTTGGACAACCAGGTATGGTGAAGATAAAGTCTTTTTTTTTTTAATTTATAAAATAAAATAAGATAAATAAATTAAAAACATTTTCTTGAATAAAAAAGAAAGTAAAACAATATAAAAACAGTTACATAGAAACTAGTAATTAATGAAAATGAGTAAAATTAACTGTTAAAGGTTAGTACTATTAGTGGACCAGCAGCACGCACAATCATGTGTGCTTACGGACTGTATCCCTTGCAGAGTGTATTGATATATATTGATATATAATGTAGGAACCAGAATATTAATAACAGAAAGAAACAACCCTTTTGTGTGAATGAGTGTAAATGGGGGAGGGAGGTTTTTTGGGTTGGTGCACTAATTGTAAGTGTATCTTGTGTTTTTTATGTTGATTTAATTTTAAAAAAACAAAAAAAAACGATACCGATAATAAAAAACGATACCGATCATTTCCGATATTACATTTTAAAGCATTTATCGGCCGATATTATCGGACATCTCTAGTTGTTTCTTTCTGTTATTAATATTTCTGGTTCCTACATTATATATCAATATATATCAATACAGTCTGCAAGGGATACAGTCCGTAAGCACACATGATTGTGCGTGCTGCTGGTCCACTAATAGTACTAACCTTTAAGTTAATTTTACTCATTTTCATTAACTACTAGTTTCTATCTAACTGTTTTTATATTGTTTTACTTTCTTTTTTATTCAAGAAATTTTTTTTAATTTTTTTTAAATCTTATTTTATCAATTTTTTTAAAAAGGACCTTATCTTCACCATACCTGGTTGTCCAAATTAGGCATATTAATGTGTTAATTCCACGACTGCATATATCGGTATCGGTTGATATCGGTATCGGTAATTAAGAGGTGGACAATATCGGAATATCGGATATCGGCAAAAAGCCATTATCGGACATCCCTAAAAAAAAACGATAGAAATTTGGGAAGTTGGGACACACATACTAGGAGAGTCAATAGTAAAAAAACATTTAACTATAAAAGTTAGAGATGTCCGATATTATCGGACGATAAATGCTTTAAAATGTAATATCGGAAATTATCGGTATCGTTTTTTTAATTATCGGTATCGTTTTTTGTTTTTTTTGGTTTTTTTTTATTAAATCAACACAAGATACACTTACAATTAGTGCAATTAGTGCACTTACAATTAGTGCCCCTCCCCCATTTACACTCATTCACACAAAAGGGTTGTTTCTGTAATGACTTGGTCGCATCGTGATGCGGGTGTGGTTCTCCCAAGGATGCAGACGGCTTCGGACACAGCTTGCAGGTAGGAATATGATTTATTTAAAATATAAATCATACGATGAATAAACAAAAAGACATGCACGTAACACAAAAGGCAAAACAAAAGGACTAGCGTGGGAGCTAGCAGGCACAAATAGCATAGCGTGAAAAGCTAGCAGAATCAAAGTAGTCGTTAACAGTTGTATGGGAACAAACTAGGAAGCCAGACCGAGTGAGGCCAGATCAAAGACTAAATAGCCCTCTGATTAGCGCCCGGGCAACAGGTGCGCGTCCCGGACACTAACCAGAGGCAGGTGTATACAATCTGCCGTCATGGCAACAGAAATAAACGAAACTCAAGGTGCTGAAAACACATGTGACTCAAACATAAACAAACTATGATCCGGGCAACGGATCGTAACAGTTTCTTTCTGTTATTAATATTCTGGTTCCTACATTATATATCAATATATATTAATACAGTCTGCAAGGGATACAGTCCGTAAGCACACATGATTGTGCGTGCTGCTGGTCCACTAATAGTACTAACCTTTAACAGTTAATTTGACTCATTTTCATTAATTACTAGTTTCTATGTAACTGTTTTTATATTGTTTTACTTTCTTTTTATTCAAGAAAATGTTTTTAATTTATTTATCTTATTTTGTAATTTTTTTTTTTTTAAAGGACCTTATCTTCACCATACCTGGTTGTCCAAATTAGGCATAATAATGTGTTAATTCCACGACTGTATATATCGGTATGTGTTGATATCGGTATCGGTAATTAAGAGTTGGACAATATCGGAATATTGGCAAAAAGCCATTATCGGACATCCCTAAAAAAACAATAGAAATTTCACAAAGTGCTGCACAGAAGTTGGGACACACATACTAGGAGAGTCAATAAATAAAAAAACATTTAACTATAAAAGTTAGAGATGTCCGATAATATCGGCCTGCCAATATCATTGGCCGATAAATGCTTTAAAATGTAATATCGGAAATTATCGGTATCGTTTTTTTTTTATTATCGGTATTGTTTTTTTTGGTTTTTTTTTAATTAAATCAACATAAAAAAAACACAAGATAGACTTACAATTAGTGCACCAACCCAAAAAACCTCCCTCCCCCATTTACACTCATTCACACAAAAGGGTTGTTTCTTTCTGTTATTAATATTCTGGTTCCTACATTATATATCAATATATATCAATACAGTCTGCAAGGGATACAGTCCGTAAGCACACATGATTGTGCGTGCTGCTGGTCCACTAATAGTACTAACCTTTAACAGTTAATTTGACTCATTTTCATTAATTACTAGTTTCTATGTAACTGTTTTTATATTGTTTTACTTTCTTTTTATTCAAGAAAATGTTTTTAATTTATTTATCTTATTTTGTAATTTTTTTTATTTTTTTAAAGGACCTTATCTTCACCATACCTGGTTGTCCAAATTAGGCATAATAATGTGTTAATTCCACGACTGTATATATCGGTATGTGTTGATATCGGTATCGGTAATTAAGAGTTGGACAATATCGGAATATTGGCAAAAAGCCATTATCGGACATCCCTAAAAAAACAATAGAAATTTCACAAAGTGCTGCACAGAAGTTGGGACACACATACTAGGAGAGTCAATAAAAAAAAAAACATTTAACTATAAAAGTTAGAGATGTCCGATAATATCGGCCTGCCAATATCATCGGCCGATAAATGCTTTAAAATGTAATATCGGAAATTATCGGTATTGTTTTTTTTTTATTAAATCAACATAAAAAAAACACAAGATAGACTTACAATTAGTGCACCAACCCAAAAAACCTCCCTCCCCCATTTACACTCATTCACACAAAAGGGTTGTTTCTTTCTGTTATTAATATTCTGGTTCCTACATTATATATCAATATATATCAATACAGCCTGCAAGGGATACAGTCCGTAAGCATACATGATTGTGCGTGCTGCTGGTCCACTAATAGTACTAACCTTTAACAGTTAATTTTACTCATTTTCATCAATTACTAGTTTCTATGTAACTGTTTTTATATTGTTTTACTTTCTTTTTTATTCAAGAAAATGTTTTTAATTTATTTATCTTATTTTATTTTTTATTTTTTTAAAAGATCCTTATCTTCACCATACCTACTCAGTGGCCTAGTGGTTAGAGTGTCCGCCCTGAGATCGGTAGGTTGTGAGTTCAAACCCCGGCCGAGTCATACCAAAGACTATAAAAATGGGACCCATTACCTCCCTGCTTGGCACTCAGCATCAAGGGTTGGAATTGGGGGTTAAATCACCAAAATGATTCCCGGGCGCGGCCACCGGTGCTGCCCACTGCTCCCCTCACCTCCCAGGGGGTGATCAAGGGTGATGGGTCAAATGCAGAGAATAATCTCGCCACACCTAGTGTGTGTGTGACAATCATTGGTACTTTAACTTTAACTTTAACTTTACCTGGTTGTCCAAATTAGGCATAATAATGTGTTAATTCAATGACTGTATATATCGGTATCGGTTGATATCGGTATCGGTTGTTATAGGTATCGGTAATTAAAGAGTTTGACAATATCGGAATATCGGATATCGGCAAAAAGCCATTATCGGACATCCCTAATAAAAGTACATAAAATGCATCAAAGAAAATAAAATCGACTAAAATCCCACAACTCTCACGCAGGTTTAAAAGCCCAAGAGTAAAAATATGTTTTAAGACGTGATTTAAAACTCGTTAAAGAGGGAGCCGTCCGAATAGCAAGAGGGATGTTGTTCCAAAGTTTTGGAGCCACGGCAGAAAATGCACCATCAAAAGAGGAAAAGTCATCTGGAAGTATGGCAGTTTTTCAAAAAGGGACCGTAGTCAGACCAATGTGGTCTGTAAATGACGCAAGGCGCTCGTCCCCACCAAGACCGCTAATACCACACCACCTTAGCCGCGCTCACCCTTTAGAGCACAGCTGTAACTTCCTGCCACTAAAGCTGCAGGATATAAGTCTTCTCAGGTTTCTCAATGTTTATATTTTCACACTATTTTTATTACACGTTATTAAGCATTTCTTACATATTCCTTATTTTTGCACCTTCATTTTAAAAGGCTATAGTCAAGTGTTTAATGAGATTTTAGAACTTTGTTTAAATTATTTGAATGCTTTCCATGCTTGTGTTGGCGTTTCCTTTCCTTTTTGCCTTTAGGATTATAATCAGAGGAAAAGTAACATTTGGAATTGAAATGTTTACATGTAATATACATTTAATATAGTTCCTAATATATTTCTTTTAGGTCATTAAAAATATTTCCAATTATCGATATCGACTGATATAAAACACTTATATCCTGATACAGTTTTCAGCCCTATTGCCCAACCCTGATAATGGCGTAAGGGCACAGTTTGACCCTGGGACAGATAAAACAGAGATCCTATTTAGTTCATTACAAAAGGCGACGTCTCACTTACACATCTTTTGTGAAGCATTTCTCAGCTGAACTAACATAGCAAACATGTTGAGTCACAAAAGTGATTTTGAAGGCTCTTAAAGAGCTAGACCACACACACACACACACATTTTTTACCACTGAGCATCAAGACAAAAGCATCCCTTTGTGTAGTTGACAGGTGTGTTGTCGTGGCTTTTAGTTTAAACGTACACACAAAACCCCCAGCTCCTCTACATTTTTTTTTTTCTCACCACATTTTGTTCATTTCGTCACCAAACAAGTAAAATAAGCTCGTTTGATGACTTCCTTTTGGTTACGCCTGAAAACTTAAAAATCTGCAAGTCACTTCTTGGCAGATTCATTAACATGGCGTAGGGTTGTACGGTATACCGGTACTGGTATAGTATCCCGGTACTAATGAATCAAAAACGGTACTATACTCCGTTTGAAAAGTAACGGTTCCCGGGCATGACATCACGTCGTGACATTGCTGGTTTTACGAGCAGAGGAGCATGTACGGCAGCGCGCACACACACAGAGTACTTACAAGCAGACACAGTGTGTAGACAGAAAAGGGAGAATGGACGCATTTTGGTCCAAAAAGTAAAGATAAAGGTGAAGTTATAACACTGAAACGCCCTCAGGAAGAGGTGCTTTGAGACATTGCTCGCTAGCAACGTCCACCTGCAGTCGGCAGTGTTTTAGCTACTTCTAAATCACTAATCCTCGCCTGCATGGCGACAAAGTAAGTACGTTTCTCACAAGTACCATTATCACTGGAGGACGAGGAATAGCTAAACATGCTTCACTACACACCGTAGGAGGATACAATAGCTCACTGGCGTCACAATGTGAACAAATGCCATGGGTGGATCTACACCTGACATCCACTGTAATGATACCAAGTACAATAGCGTATCTAGTCGATACTACTATGATTACATCGATATTTTTTATTGTCACAAAATCTTTTTTCTTTTTTTTTACAATTCTTATTATATTTATAAACTCAGGAAATACGTCCCTGGACACATGAGGACTTTGAATAGGACAAATGTATGATCCTGTAACTACTTGGTATCAGATCGATACCTTAATTTGTGGTATCATCCACAACTAATGTAAAGTATCAAAGAAGAGAAGAATAAGTGATTATTACATTTTAACAGAAGTGTAGATCGAACATGTTAAAACAGAAAGTAAGCGGATATTAACAATAAATGAACAAGTAGATTGATATTTTTTTACAGCTTGTCCTTTATAATGTAGACAAAATAATAGAATGATAAATGACACAATATGTTACTGCATACATCAGCAGACTAATTAGGAGTCTTGTTTGTTTACTTACTACTAAAAGACAAGTTGTCCAGTATGTTCACTATTTTATTTAAGGACTAAATTGCAATAATAAACATATGTTTAATTTACCCTAAGATTTTTTTGTTCAAATAAAGCCAAAAATGACATTTTTGTGGTCCCCTTTATTCAGAAAAGTATCGAAATACATTTTGGTACCGGTACCAAAATGTATTTCGAAACATGGCTGACAATAAGGCGGCAGGAAGAGGATGTGGTGATGTGAATGGCCAGGAGAGATTTCTACCGCGTGACTACTGTCAATATAAAGCAAACACACAGTGTTTAATGAGTCAAATTAGTCGGGAACATCAGGAGGATTTCCGGGGACCTGGACTGGTGTTGCAGGTTGAACGTGTACATACTGTACCTGAGGCAAGATAACACACTTGAAGCTTCCACTTCCGACTAGAGGGGGCTTTGTTTCGGGCTAACTGTTGCATGCTGGGTAACTGGCAACATACATCCATCCATTTTCTACCGCTTGTCCCTTTTGGGGTCGCTGGAGCCTATCTCAGCTGCAGTCGGGACAGCTTCTCTAAAACTCGGGTTTTTCTCAGTCATAAAAATAGCAAATAGTAACTAGAAGAGGCAATTCTTGAAGGAATTGCGTGTGAATGCTCCAATGCTGTAGTTGAAGGGAAATGCTGACAGAATGTACAAACCCCGTTTCCATATGAGTTGGGAAATTGTGTTAGATGTAAATATAAACGGAATACAATGATTTGCAAATCATTTTCAACCCATATTCAGTTGAATATGCTACAAAGACAACATAATTGATGTTCAAACTGATAAACTTTTTTTTTTTGCAAATAATCATTAACTTTAGAATTTGATGCCAGCAACACGTGACAAAGAAGTTGGGAAAGGTGGCAATAAATACTGATAAAGTTGAGGAATGCTCATCAAACACTTATTTGGAACATCCCACAGGTGAACAGGCAATATGGGAACAGGTGGGTGCCATGATTGGGTATAAAAGTAGATTCCATGAAATGCTCAGTCATTCACAAACAAGGATAGGGCGAGGGTCACCACTTTGTCAACAAATGCGTGAGCAAATTGTTGAACAGTTTAAGAAAAACCTTTCTCAACCAGCTATTGCAAGGAATTTTGGGATTTCACCATCTACGGTCTGTAATATCATCAAAGGGTTCAGAGAATCTGGAGAAATCACTGCACGTAAGCAGCTAAGCCCGTGACCTTCGATCCCTCAGGCTGTACTGCGTCAACAAGCAACATCAGTGTGTAAAGGATATCACCCCATGGGCTCAGGAACACTTCAGAAACCCACTGTCAGTAACTACAGTTGGTCGCTACATCTGTAAGTGCAAGTTAAAACTCTCCTATGCAAGGCGAAAACCGTTTATAAACAACACCCAGAAACGCCGTCGGCTTCGCTGGGCCTGAGCTCATCTAAGATGGACTGATACAAAGTGGAAAAGTGTTCTGTGGTCTGACGAGTCCACATTTCAAATTTTTTTTGGAAACTGTGGATGTCGTGTCGTCCGGACCAAAGAGGAAAAGAACCATCCGGATTGTTATAGGCGCAAAGTTGAAAAGCCAGCATCTGTGATGGTATGGGGGTGTATTAGTGCCCAAGACATGGGTAACTTACACATCTGTGAAGGCACCATTAATGCTGAAAGGTACATACAGGTTTTGGAGCAACATATGTTGCCATCCAAGCAACGTTACCATGGACGCCCCTGATTATTTCAGCAAGACAATGCCAAGCCACGTGTTACATCAACGTGGCTTCATAGTAAAAGAGTGCGGGTACTAGACTGGCCTGCCTGTAGTCCAGACCTGTCTCCCATTGAAAATGTGTGGCGCATTATGAAGCCTAAAATACCACAACGGAGACCCCCGGACTGTTGAACAACTTAAGCTGTACATCAAGCAAGAATGGGAAAGAATTCCAACTGAGAAGTAGGGCTGAAACGACGCGTCGACGTAGTCGACGTCATCGGTTACGTAAATACGTCGAGGACGTTTTTGTTCGTCGACGCGTCGCATATTTACGTCACACTACCGTCATGGCGGAGCGCAAAGCAGACGATGCGAGCGGTGCGAGCGAGGGGAAAAAAGCACGCCAAAAGTCGTCAAAAGTGTGGGACTATTTCAATAAACGGCCTAAGAAGAAACGCTACTTTTACTCCGCTACTTTTATCTACATTCAGCTCGCTACTCGCTACTAATTTTTATCGATCTGTTAATGCACGCTTTGTTTGTTTTGGTCTGTCAGACAGACCTTCATAGTGCCTGCCTTACTGGTGACGTTTCACTTCGTTCCACCAATCAGATGCAGTCACTGGTGACGTTGGACCAATCAAATAGAGCCAGGCGGTCACATGACCTGACTGGCTCCGAGCTAACTTCGGGTGTTACCATTTAGTGGTCAATTGTACGGAATATGTACTGTACTGTGCAATCTACTAATAAAAGTTCCAATCAATCAATCAAATGTGTGAAGGAAAAAAGACCCTTTTTTTATTTCAACCGTAAAGACTGACTGCACAGTTCCTGTCTTCACAATAAAAGTCGCGCTTTCAAAATAAGAGTCTCCGAAAGCCAGCGCAAACAAGCTAGCAAGCTACGGAGTTTGCCGCCAATGTATTTCTTGTAAAGTGTATAAAAACGAATATGGAAGGTGGACAAATAAGATGCCAAATAACAACCACTTTCATGTGGTATTAGACAGAAAGGAGGAACTTTTTTTCTCCTCCATTTGAAAACGTGGACGCTATCAGCACTACTGTCTGATTACAATCAATGCAAGTCATCAGAATCAGGTAATACACCAACTTATATTCTTGTCTTCATGAAAGAAAGGAATCTATATGTTAAACATGCATGTATAATTATTAAAACACCTTTAACATGTAAACAAAAACGGCAAAATAAATAAATATAAATTATATACTGTATATATCAATGTATGTATATATATATATATATATATATATATATATATATATATATATATATGTGTGTGTGTGTGTGTGTGTGTGTGTGTGTATATATATACACATATATATATATATATATATATATATATATATATATATATATGATATGTGTGTGTATGTTACTCAGTACTTGAGTAGTTTTTTCACAACATACTTTTTACTTTTACTCAAGTAAATATTTGGGTGACTACTCCTTACTTTTACTTGAGTAATAAATCTCTAAAGTAACAGTACTCTTACTTGAGTACAATTTCTGGCTACTCTACCCACCTCTGCTAATAATGTTGTTGTATGCACACTGTGTCGAGCGGAAATGGCCTATCATAGCAGCACAACGGCAGCGTTCTTGCCATCACCATCAACTAGTCAATCGTCCGCGTGGGTATACGTTGTCATCATTACACAAAAACATGAATGTGTCATTTGTATCTGCGTTGTAAATTCATAAACTAAAGCACCGTTTCGCTCTGAGAGGAGCGTTTGGCGTGCCTGTTCAGTGTTTACAAAGACGTGCTCCTCTTTAACGCTAACGTTAATTAGTTGTGCAAATACCTTTTACAACATTAACAATTACGTATACTATGTACAAACGAACAATTAACTTTCACTTTAATCATACTATCATTGTTGTGTTATTAAGGAAAATAAGCAAAAGTTTTACTTTTGTTGAAATGTTTACACTGTTGTTACAGAATATTTCGTTTTGCACTTTTTTGTATTGGATGTTTATCTTTATTTTTGCACATTTTAAAGCAAAATAAGCAATACTTTTACTTTTGAAATCCTTATACTATTGCAGAATATTAAGATTTGCACTGGATGTTTACTTTTATATTTGCACATTAAAAGCAAATAAGCTACTTTTAATTTTGTTAAATGTTTACATTGTTACAGAATATTTTGTCATGTTGTTGTCAATGTTGACTGAGTGGCCATACTTTTTTTTTTGTAAATAAAAGCCATGCCTTTTGAAAAAACTGGCCTACATTTATTTTTTCATCTTCATTTTAAATAAAAAAAATAATCGGTAAAAGGAAAAATAATCTATAGATTAATCGAAAAAATAATCTATAGATTAACCGATTAATCGAAAAAAATAATCTATAGATTAATCGATAGAAAAATAATCGTTAGCTGCAGCCTTACTGAGAAGCTTAAAAAATGTGTCTTCTCAGTTCCCAAACGTTTACGGAGTGTTGTTAAAAGGAAAGGCCATGTAACACAGTGGTGAACATGTCCTTTCCCAACTACTTTGGCACGTGTTGTAGCCATGAAATTCTAAGTTAATTATTATTTGCAAAAAAACAAAAAAAAAGTTTATGAGTTTGAACATGAAATATGTTGTCTTTGTAGTGCATTCAATTGAATATGGGTTGAAAAGGATTTGCAAATCATTGTATTCCATTTATATTTACATCTAACACAATTTCCCAACTCATATGGAAACGGGGTTTGTAGTATGAATGTAAGAATAGTTTGAATGTTGGAATGGTTTGAATGTTGAAGAGTTTGAATTTCCAGGAAATGGGAATTTGGCTTGGAACTTGGGAAAGTTTGAATGTCCAGGATGAGTGGAATGTGTTGATGTTGGAATAGGTTGAAAAATGTGGGAATTGTGCAACTTGGGAAAATGCCCCATTCATTTTAATGGAAACTTCCTGGAGTTTTTCCTTGCCCTTATGTGGGCTCTGAACCGAGGATGTCGTTGTGGCTTGTGCAGCCCTTTGAGACACTTGTGATTTAGGGCTATATAAATAAACATTGATTGATTGATGATTGATATTATATACATTCTACATTGCTAGCAATAGAGCCTTTGTTTCCTCCTCATCCACCGTGTTCGAAGGTTGTAGAAGGAGTGCATATTTTTCGATAGGTTTTTTATATTCAGATAAAGCAAGCGCAAGAATAGCTGTCGTATATGTGGCCATCTTGATTTCCAACCTCGTAACTGGAACCCTTTACAACTCCACAGTGATGTAATTTCCCGCTCCGACTTCCAAATTCCGAGGTTAATAGAACGCACCATTAGCCTCCTCTCTAAGATGGCTGCTCAAGTCCTCTTAACACAAACAGGTCTCGTTATTTTTTTTAACAAACTATTCCAACACGAAAATGTCATTGTTAACTCCACTATAAGTATTTTAAAAACACGAGTCACCATTTGAGGGTGAAAAATAATTGCTGTCGCACAAAAACTTGATCACGCTAACCAGCTAGACCCCTCTCCAAGATGGCCGCCAAAGACTTCACAACACCAATAAATCTCATAAATTTCTATTACGAACTATTCCAACACTATAATGTCATCGTTAACTTCAATAAAAGTGTTTCAAAAATAAATTAATTGCCACTTAAAGAGGAAAAATCATGTAAAGTCGGGTGCATGCAGTATAAAACAACAGTAGTTGATCACGCTAACCAGCTGGTGTCCTCTCCAAGATGGCCGCCCAAGTCTTCACGACACAAATAAACCTTGTTATTTTAATTACGAACTATTCCAACACAATAATGTCATCATTAACTTCAATAAAAGTGTTTCAAAAACAAATTAAGTGCCACTTTAAGGGGAAAAATCATGGAAAGTCGAATACATGCATGAAAAAACACTGGTAGTTGATCACGCTAACTAGCTAGTCTCCTCTCTAAAATGGCCACTCAAGTCCTCCGAACACAAACAAATGTTATTTTTATTTACAAACTATTCCAACATGATAATGTCATCGTTAACTTCAATAAAAGTGTTTCAAAAACAAATTAATTGCCACGCTAAGGGGAAAAGTCATGGAAAGTCAAATGCATGCACTAAAAAACACTAATAGTTGATCACGCTAACTAGCTAGTCTCCTTTCCAAGATGGCCACTCAAGTCCTCTTAACACAAACAGGTCTCTCGTTATTTTTTTTAACAAACTATTCCGACATGATAATGTCATCGTTAACTTCAATAAAAGTGTTTGAAAAACAAATGAATTGCCACTTTAAGGGGAAAAATCATGGAAAGTCGGGTACATGCGCTAAAAAACACTAATAGTTGATCACGCTAACTAGCTAGTCTCCTCTCCAAGATGGCCGCTCAAGTCCTCTTAACACAAACAAATGTTGTTATTTTTATTTACAAACTATTCCAACATGATAATGTCATCGTTAACTTCAATAAAAGTGTTTCAAAAATAAATGAATTGCCACTTTAAGGGGAAAAATCATGGAAAGTCGGGTGCATGCAGTATAAAACACTAATAGTTGATCACGCTAACTAGCTAGTCTCCTTTACAAGATGGCCGCTCAAGTCCTCTTAACACAAACAAGTGTTGTTATTTTTATTTAAAAACTATTCCAACATGATAATGTCATCGTTAACTTCAATAAAAGTGTTTGGAAAACAAATGAATTGCCACTTTAAGGGGAAAGAATCATGGAAAGTCGGGTACATGCGCTAAAAACACTAATAGTTGATCACGCTAACTAGCTAGTCTCCTTTCCAAGATGGCCGCTCAAGTCCTCTTAACACAAACAAGTGTTGTTATTTTTATTTAAAAACTATTCCAACATGATAATGTCATCGTTAACTTCAATAAAAGTGTTTCAAAAACAAATTAATCGCCACACTAAGGGGAAAAATCATGGAAAGTCGGGTACATGCGCTAAAAAAACACTAGTAGTTGATCACGCTAACTAGCTAGTCTCCTCTCCAAGATGGCTGCTCAAGTCAACCTAACAGAAACAAGTGGTTTTTTTTTTTTTACAAAATATTCCAACATGATGATGTCAATGTTAACTTCAATAAAAGTGTTTCAAAAACACATTAGTCACCTGGTTATTGCTTCCACTAGAAAGCACCAGAAGCTAATCACGCTAACCAGCTAGCCTCCTCTCCAAGATAGCTTCTCAAGTTCTTTCAACGCAAACAAGTCTCTTATTTTATTTTATTTTTTATTATTTTTTAACTATTCCAACACGATAATGTCATCATTAATTACACTACAAGTATATTAAAAACCCATTAGTCACCAAGTGACACTAGGCTGTCACAAATAACACGCTGTCACACTAACAATTGATCACGTTAACCAGCTTAACTCCTCCCAAAGATGGCTGCCAAAGTCCTCTTAGCACAAACAAGTGACGTTATTTTTTTTAACATACTATTCCGACATGATAATGTCATCGTTCACTGCACTTAAAGTATTTTAAAAACATTACTCACCAGTGGAAGGTGAAATGTATTTGAACTAGAGGCTGTCGCTAATAACAGGCTGTCACACTAAGAGTTGATCACGCTAACCAGTTAGACTCCTCTCCAAGATGGCCATTCGAGACATCACAACATCAACACATCTTGTTCATTTTTACGACAAACTATTCCAACACAATAATGTCATCACTAACTGCACTATAGGTGTTTTAAAACACATTAATCGCCACTTGAAGAGGAAAACTCACGGAAAGTCTAGAAAAATCTGGTAGTTCATCACGCTAACCAAATCTTGTTTTTTTTTTTTTTTACAAACTATTCCAACACAATAATGTCATTAACTTCAATAAAAGTGTTTCAAAAACAAATGAATTGCCACTTTAAGGGGAAAAATCATGGAAAGTCGAATGCATGCACGAAAAAACACTAGTAGTTGATCTTGCTAAGCAACTAGACCCCTCTCCAAGATGGCCACCCAAGTCTTCACGACACAAATAAATCTTGTTAATTTTAATTACAAACTATTCCAACACAATAATGTCACCGTTAACTTCAGTAAAAGTGTTTCAAAAACCAATTTTTTGACACTTTAAGGGGAAAAATCATGGAAAGTCGGGGACATGCGGTATAAAACACCAGTAGTTGATCACGCTAACCAGCTCATGTCCTCTCCAAGATGGCCTCCCAAGTCTTCACGACACAAATAAACCTTGTTAATTTAATTACGAACTATTCCAACACAATAATGTCATCATTAACTTCAATAAAAGTGTTTCAAAAACAAATTAAGTGCCACTTTAAGGGGAAAAATCATGGAAAGTCGGGTGCATGCACGAAAAACCACTCGTAGTTGATCACGCTAACTAGCTAGTCTCCTCTCCAAGATGGCCGCTCAAGTCCTCTTAACACAAACAGGTCTCGTTATTTTTTTAACAAACTATTCCAACACGAAAATGTCATTGTTAACTCCACTATAAGTATTTTAAAAACACGAGTCACCATTTGAGGGTGAAAATTAATTGCTGTCGCACAAAAACTTGATCACGCTAACCAGCTAGACCCCTCTCCAAGATGGCAGCCAAAGTCTTCACACAACACCAATAAATCTCATAAATTTCTATTACGAAATAGTCCAACATAATAATGTCATCGTTAACTTCAATAAAAGTGTTTCAAAAACAAATTAATTGCCACTTAAAGGGGAAAAATCATGTAAAGTCGGGGGCATGCAGTATAAAACACTAGTAGTTGATCACGCTAACGAGCTGGTGTCCTCTTCAAGATAGCCGCCCAAGTCTTCACGACACAAATAAACCTTGTTATTTTAATTACGAACTATTCCAACAAAATAATGTCATCGTTAACTTCAATAAAAGTGTTTCAAAAACAAATTAAGTGCCACTTAAAGGGGAAAAATCATGCAAAGTCATGCGCTAAAAAAACACTAATAGTTGATCACGCTAACTAGCTAGTCTCCTCTCCAAGATGGCCGCTCAAGTCCTCTTAACACAAACAGGTCTCTCGTTATTTTTTTAAACAAACTATTCCGACACAATAATGTCATCTTTAACTTCAATAAAAGTGTTTCAAAAACAAACTAATTGCCACTTTAAGGGGAAAAATCATGGAAAGTCGAATGCATGCACTAAAAAACACTAGTAATTGATCACGCTAACCAGCTAGTTTCCTTTCCAAAATGGCCGCTCAAGTCCTCTTAACACAAACAGGTCTTTTGTTATTTTTTTTAACAAACTATTCCGACACAATAATGTCATCTTTAACTTCAATGAAAGTGTTTCAAAAACTAATGAATTGCCACTTTAAGGGGAAAAATCATGGAAAGTCGGGTACATGCGCTAAAAACACTAATAATTGATCACGCTAACTAACTAGTCTCCTCTCCAAGATGGCCGCTCAAGTCCTCTTAACACAAACAAATGTTGTTCTTTTTATTTACAAACTATTCCAACATGATAATGTCATCGTAAACTTCAATAAAAGTGTTTCAAAAACAAATTAATTGCCACTTTAAGGGGAAAAATCAAGGAAAGTCAAATGCATGCACTAAAAAACACTATTAATTGATCACGCTAACTAGCTAGTCTCCTCTCCAAGATGGCCGCTCAAGTCCTCTTAACACAAACAAATGTTATTTTTATTTACAAACTATTCCAACATGATAATGTCATCGTTAACTTCCATAAAAGTGTTTCAAAAACAAACTAATTGCCACTTTAAGGGGGAAAATCATGGAAAGTCGAATGCATGCACTAAAAAACACTAGTAATTGATCACGCTAACCAGCTAGTTTCCTTTCCAAAATGGCCGCTCAAGTCCTCTTAACACAAACAGGTCTCTTGTTATTTTTTTAAACAAACTATTCCAACACAATAATGTCATCTTTAACTTCAAGAAAAGTGTTTCAAAAACAAGTAATTGCCACTTTAAGGGGAAAAATCGTGGAAAGTCGAATGCATGCACTAAAAAACACTCGTAATTGATCACGCTAACCAGCTAGTTTCCTTTCCAAGATGTCCGCCCAAGTCTTCACGACACAAATAAACCTTGTTATTTTAATTACGAACTATTCCAACACAATAATGTCATCATTAACTTCAATAAAAGTGTTTCAAAAACAAATTAAGTGCCACTTTAAGGGGAAATATCATGGAAAGTCGGGTGCATGCACGAAAAACCACTAGTAGTTGATCACGCTAACTAGCTAGTCTCCTCTCCAAGATGGCCGCTCAAGTCCTCTTAACACAAACAGGTCTCGTTATTTTTTTAACAAACTATTCCAACACGAAAATGTCATTGTTAACTCCACTATAAGTATTTTAAAAACACGAGTCACCATTTGAGGGTGAAAATTAATTGCAGTCGCACAAAAACTTGATCACGCTAACCAGCTAGACCCATCTCCAAGATGGCCGCCAAAGTCTTCACAACACCAATAAATCTTATAAATTTCTATTACGAACTTTTCCAACACAATGTCATCGTTAACTTCAATAAAAGTGTTTCAAAAACAAACTAATTGCCACTTTAAGGGGAAAAATCATGGAAAGTCGAATGCATGCAGGAAAAAACACTAATAGTTGATCACGCTAACTAGCTAGTCTCCTCTCCAAGATGGCCGCTCAAGTCCTCTTAACACAAACAGGTCTCGTTATTTTTTTAACAAACTATTCCAACACGAAAATGTCATTGTTAACTCCACTATAAGTATTTTAAAAACACGAGTCACCATTTGAGGGTGAAAATTAATTGCTGTCGCACAAAAACTTGATCACGCTAACCAGCTAGACCCATCTCCAAGATGGCCGCCAAAGTCTTCACAACACCAATAAATCTTATAAATTTCTATTACGAACTTTTCCAACACAATGTCATCGTTAACTTCAATAAAAGTGTTTCAAAAACAAACTAATTGCCACTTTAAGGGGAAAAATCATGGAAAGTCGAATGCATGCAGGAAAAAACACTAATAGTTGATCACGCTAACTAGCTAGTCTCCTCTCCAAGATGGCCGCTCAAGTCCTCTTAACACAAACAGGTCTCTTGTTATTTTTTTAAACAAACTATTCCAACACAATAATGTCATCTTTAACTTCAATAAAAGTGTTTCAAAAACAAACTAATTGCCACTTTAAGGGGAAAAATCATGGAAAGTCGAATGCATGCACTAAAAAACACTAGTAATTGATCACGCTAACCAGCTAGTTTCCTTTCCAAAATGGCCGCTCAAGTCCTCTTAACACAAACAGGTCTTTTGTTATTTTTTTTAACAAACTATTCCGACACAATAATGTCATCTTTAACTTCAATGAAAGTGTTTCAAAAACTAATGAATTGCCACTTTAAGGGGAAAAATCATGGAAAGTCGGGTACATGCGCTAAAAACACTAATAATTGATCACGCTAACTAACTAGTCTCCTCTCCAAGATGGCCGCTCAAGTCCTCTTAACACAAACAAATGTTATTTTTATTTACAAACTATTCCAACATGATAATGTCATCGTTAACTTCCATAAAAGTGTTTCAAAAACAAACTAATTGCCACTTTAAGGGGAAAAATCATGGAAAGTCGAATGCATGCACTAAAAAACACTAGTAATTGATCACGCTAACCAGCTAGTTTCCTTTCCAAAATGGCCGCTCAAGTCCTCTTAACACAAACAGGTCTCTTGTTATTTTTTTAAACAAACTATTCCAACACAATAATGTCATCTTTAACTTCAAGAAAAGTGTTTCAAAAACAAGTAATTGCCACTTTAAGGGGAAAAATCGTGGAAAGTCGAATGCATGCACTAAAAAACACTCGTAATTGATCACGCTAACCAGCTAGTTTCCTTTCCAAGATGTCCGCCCAAGTCTTCACGACACAAATAAACCTTGTTATTTTAATTACGAACTATTCCAACACAATAATGTCATCATTAACTTCAATAAAAGTGTTTCAAAAACAAATTAAGTGCCACTTTAAGGGGAAATATCATGGAAAGTCGGGTGCATGCACGAAAAACCACTAGTAGTTGATCACGCTAACTAGCTAGTCTCCTCTCCAAGATGGCCGCTCAAGTCCTCTTAACACAAACAGGTCTCGTTATTTTTAACAAACTATTCCAACACGAAAATGTCATTGTTAACTCCACTATAAGTATTTTAAAAACACGAGTCACCATTTGAGGGTGAAAATTAATTGCTGTCGCACAAAAACTTGATCACGCTAACCAGCTAGACCCATCTCCAAGATGGCCGCCAAAGTCTTCACAACACCAATAAATCTTATAAATTTCTATTACGAACTTTTCCAACACAATGTCATCGTTAACTTCAATAAAAGTGTTTCAAAAACAAACTAATTGCCACTTTAAGGGGAAAAATCATGGAAAGTCGAATGCATGCAGGAAAAAACACTAATAGTTGATCACGCTAACTAGCTAGTCTCCTCTCCAAGATGGCCGCTCAAGTCCTCTTAACACAAACAGGTATCGTTATTTTTTTGACAAACTATCCCAACACAATAATGTCATGTTGAACTTCAATAAAAGTGTTTCAAAAACAAATTAATTGCCACTTTAAGGGGGAAAATCATGGAAAGTCGGGTACATGCACTAAAAATTACTAGTAATTGATCACGCTAACCAGCTAGTTTCCTTTCCAAAATGGCCGCTCAAGTCCTCTTAACACAAACAAGTGTCGTTATTTTTTTGTACAAAATATTCCAACACAATAATGCACTTTAAGTCGTTTAAAACACATGTTCGACGGGACAAAAATAATGCAAGGACGGACAGTTGATTGCATGCCACAGCCGCAGGTGGCGCTGTAACTGACTAAAACACAGTAAAGAAGCCAGGACCAGCACAAACAAAAACATATTTACAAACAAGAAAGTTGACGTGTGAGTGAAATAGTTGTATTTATTTTTTTAATGTTAGGTAAAACTGCTAGTTTTGATGGTTTGGCTTGACTTTGACGTGCATGTTGTATTCCTGGAGGTATGGAAGACGCCACACTAGTTTGAAATGACGTCAGAAGTCGCAACTTTTACCACACGCTGGCAAGTGTGTGTGTGTGTGTGTGTGTGTGTGTGTGTGTTCTCACCCCAGGGTGCTGATGAAGCCATTGACGGTGCCTTCAGCGTACAGAGACACCAGGTCTCCGATGTGCAGGAAACTGGACGCGCTGTCCGACATGCCGACCCAACAAAATTTCGCGGCGCTTCCACCAAAAAAAAAAAAAAAAAAAAAAAAAAAAAAAAAAGTTGTTCACGCTGCGCGCTGCCGTGCCGGCGTCATGCTTGAAGTTCAGCGTTCGAATCCCGCACTTTGCAGAGGGAACGCCGACTCCTCCCCCTTTCCTCCTCCCCCCTCCCCTCTCAAAGCCGGAAGCGAGCGAGGTGTTGATAAGGCTTGGCTGCGTGCAAACAAAACACGCCACTTCTATCTATTTATGGTAGAATATATCTGTTCTGTTAATTTTGTTGCCTTTCTGAACGACGGTGCTCGTTTTGAGCGCGAAGTTTTCTATGATATTGTCGTTGAAAGAAAGTTCTGGGGCGGGGGGGGGGAAACAACAACTTTAAGGCAACTTTCTCCCTTTCACTCCAAACCCGGAAGTGTCACCTGGCATGCGTCTAGGTGCGCCGCAGGGGGCGGGGCTTAGTTGAAGTTAAAGTTAAAGTAAAAATTGTCTCACACACACACACTAGGTGTGGTGAAATGTGTCCTCTGCACTTAACCCATGCCCTTGTTCACCCCCTGGGACAATTATTTTGACTCGGGGGCCAAATTTAGAGAAAAAAAAGTGTCTGGGGGCCGGTATATCTATTATACATCCATCCATCCATCTTCTTCCACTTATCCGAGGTCGGGTCGCGGGGGCAGCAGCCTAAGCAGGGAAAGGGCATCTCTATCATCCTTCAAAACCGCAATAAAAGTACACCTCCAGGCAACTTCAACCCTAAACTAACACCCTCCCCGGATTGTTGTTAATAATCAAATGTAAACAATCAAATGCAGGTATTTTTCTTATGCCTTCTGATCTCTCTCTCTATGTCCACTACTTGCTGTACAAATCCTACCAAGTCAGACATACACTGTTTCAATATCCATTTCTCTGTTCTCAATTGTTGATGACTGATGATAACAACCAAACCTAACACCCCCCCCCCTCACCCCGAATTGTAAATAATGTAAATAATTCAATGTATACACCCTGATGTACCAGTGACGTGCGGTCACTAGAGGCAGGTGAGGCGGGGCCTCACCTGCCATCATGTAAAGAAAAAAAATGTAAAAAGAAAAAATATTAAATTGTTATATGTATCCAGTGATTATACTATAAAGTTATTTTCCATTTAACTTCACCAGTTTTAGATTATTTTTATTCAAAATCGCTGAATTTTCACATTTGCCGTTCAAATACTGAGAAGAGACGGTGCGGTGAACAGCAGCCAGTTGAGGCACGTCACTCAATTGTGCCTCACCATGGATTGCGCAATGACTCGGCTAACTGCTGGCCTGCTGTGCAGTGAGACCGTATTGCTATATGAACTATATTATACATTTCCATAGTTTAGTTAGCTGAGGTATATAATGTACAGTGTATTTTGTCAACAACTGTATGTGTGTAAAGTATTTCTTGTGCTGAGCGATCATAAAACTACTGCGAAGACGCACTGGCTGAGGCTCGCGTAACCCCGCCTCCTGGTGCCGGTTAAGGCACCTTCGCCGCAGACTGCACCCCCAACCAAAGCCCACGCCCAAACCCTCCACGTGCAAGACCGAATCCACCCAAAAAAAGTCACTTAACAAGAAGCCAAAAAGTGCAAAAACAACAATGCTCGCGCCGGAGGAGCCGTGAACGACTGCAGGGACACAACATTAGGTACACCTGCAGACTGCAGCACGGATTTCATATTTCATTCATTCACAACTCCTCCAACACCAACACCACTGTTCCCGCACTTATAAGTAAAGGTAAGACCATAATAACCTTTTTTTTTTAATTAAATGTGCTTTTTTGTGTGCTACAGTTTGTATGTGTAAAGTTAAAGTTAAGTTAAAGTAGCAATGATTGTCACACACACACTAGGTGTGGTGAAATTTGTCCTCTGCATTTGACCCATCCCTTGATCACCCCCTGGGATGTGAGGGGAGCAGTGGGCAGCAGCGGCGCCGCGCCCGGGAATAATTTTTGGTGATTTAACCCCCAATTCCAACCCTTGATGCTGAGTGCCAAGCACGGAAGAATGCTGGTATGAGCTTTTAAACATAACCCGTTAACTGCTGCCAATCAAATGGTGAATAAGATACTCTTTAGGGTTCATATGTTTGTAAATCTGACTGTGATGAAGTCAGTGCCTCACCAGCCATGAACCTCACCACACGTCACTGCCTCCAGGCAACTTCAACCCTAAACTAACACCCTCCCCGGATTGTTGTTAATAATCAAATGTAAACAATCAAATGCAGGTATTTTTCTTATGCCTTCTGATCTCTCTCTCTATGTCCACTACTTGCCGTACAAATCCTACCAAGTCAGACATACACTGTTTCAATATCCATTTCTCTGTTCTCAATTGTTGATGACTGATGATAACAACCAAACCTAACCCCCAGCCCCCCTCCACACCCCGAATTGTAAATAATGTAAGTAATTCAATGTATACACCCTGATGATTATCTTGTGTGATGACTGTATTATGATGATAGTATATATGATAGTATATATCTGTATCATGAATCAATTTAAGTGGACCCCAACTTAAACAAGTTGAAAAACTTATTTGGGTGTTACCATTTAGAGGTCAATTGTACGGAATATGTACTTCACTGTGCAACCTACTAATAAAAGTCTCAATCAATCAATCAATCAATCAATCAAGCCCAGACTTCCCTCTCCCCAGCCACTTCTTCCAGCTCTTCCCGAGGGATCCCGAGGCGTTCCCAGGCCAGCCGGGAGACATAGTCTTCCCAACGTGTCCTGGGTCTTCCCCGTGGCCTCCTACCGGTCGGACGTGCCCTAAACACCTCCCTAGGGAGGCGTTCGGGTGGCATCCTGACCAGATGCCCGAACCACCTCATCTGGCTCCTCTCGATGTGGAGGAGCAGCGGCTTTACTTTGAGCTCCCCCGGATGACAGAGCTTCTCACCCTATCTCTAAAGGGAGAGACCCGCCACCCGGCAGAGGAAACTCATTTCGGCCGCTTGTACCCGTGATCTTGTTCTTTCGGTCATAACCCAAAGCTCATGACCATAGGTGAGGATGGGAACGTAGATCAACCGGTAAATTGAGAGCTTTGCCTTCCGGCTCAGCTCCTTCATCACCACAACGGATTGATACAGCGTCCGCATTACTGAAGACGCCGCACCATCCACTCTTCCCTCACTCGTGAACAAGACTCCGAGGTACTTGAACTCCTCCACTTGGGGCAGGGTCTCCTCCCCAACCCGTAGATGGCACTCCACCCTTTTCTGGGCGAGAACCATGGACTCAGACTTGGAGGTGCTGATTCCCATCCCCAATCGCTTCACACTCTGCTGCGAATATCTATTATTAGGAACACTAATACAAAACTTCACAATAATGACTGATTGAATGCTAAAAACGTTAAAAAATTAAATGGAATTTTACACTTTTCTATGAAGTATAAAACACTGAATATTGACAATATATGAACGTCACACCCCCTCTCTATCGACATATTTTACAATCAAGCGAAACGCAACAAAAATGCAACAAACAACTAAATATGAACGCGAAGGGTAAGAAGACCCCCACCTACAAACTGATATATCTGATGCATCACTAAGATTTAGAACTTTGTTTTGAAAATCTCTTTCCGGGTCTATCCCTGACACCCGCATTTCAGGCTAGCCGCTCTGGAAACACTCTGTGGAAACGCTCCCCACCCACACTGCTTGGTGCCTCGTCTGATCTGCTGTCACTTAGGTTACCATAGTAACTAATTAAATTACCGTAGTAACTAATTAGATTACCATAGTAACTAGTATATCATGCAAAAGCACAGATTCCAACCATTGAAATACTTTGTATGGTTCAAGACTTACGATCATTTGAAAACATCCTAAAAAAGTTATTTTGGAATGTTCGGCGGGCCAGATTGAAAAGCTTAAGGGGCCGCATGTGGCCCCCGGGCCTTAATTTGCCCAGGTCTGCCCTGGGAGGTGAGGGGAGCAGTGAGCAGCAGCAGTGGCCGGGAATCATTTTTGGTGATTTAACCCCCAATTCCAACACTTGATGCTGAGTGCCAAGCAGGGAGATAATGGGTCCCATTTTTATAGTCTTTGGTATGACTCGGCCAGGGTTTGAACTCACAACCTACCGATCTCAGGGCGGACACTCTAACCCAGACCTGGGCAAATTAAGGCCCGGGGGGCCACATGCGGCCCGTTAAGCTTTTCAACGTGGCCCGCCGGACATTCCCAAATATTTTTTTTAGGATGTTTTCAAATGACCGTAAGTCTTGAACCATACAAAGTATTTAAATGGTTGGAATCTGCACTTTTGCATGATATGCTAGCTCAGTGGTTCTTAACCTGGGTTCGATTGAACCGTAGGGGTTCGGTGAGTAGGCCTCAGCGGTTCGGCAGAGCCTCCGCCGCGGAAGTCAAAACACACCCAACTCATCGTAAAAATAAAAACTTCACCCTGTCGGCGTATTATGGATACTCCCCCAAACAATGTTCCCTCTAATTTTCCGTACCTGTGAGCAAACGCAAAAACTCCTTGAGCGTTCAGTGGAGCACATGTGAGCGACGTCAGACGTGCACATGCACTGTGGTCACACCTGCAGCACACCTGTCCCAAACCTGACTAAATAAAAAGTTCAATGTTTTATTATTATAATCAATTGACAACAGTCATTTCCATGATATTATTTTGTAATATAAGTGTTACAATGACTATAACATATTGTTTTTCATGAGCTGTGTACTAACATTATATGTCTGGGTGGGGGTCCTGCTTTGGAAATAATGTGTACCCTTTTCAGACATTGCATTTAGTTCCCACTAAAACATTCACATGTTGCACAATGAGATGTAAACATGGGATCATGTCTACATTCCTGTAACTTTCTGTTTGTAAAATATACCTTTATTATAGTATATCTTTAATATAATAACATCATTTTATGATTACGGTTCGGTGAATGCGCATATGAAACTGGTGGGGTTCGGTACCTCCGACAAGGTTAAGAACCACTGTACTAGTTACTATGGTAATTTAATTAGTTACTATGGTAATCTAAGTCACAGCAGCTCAGACGAGGCACCAAGCAGTGTGGGTGGGGAGCGTTTCCACAGAGTGTTTCCAGAGCGGCCAGCCTGAAATGTGGCGATCTCTGAATCCGGGAACATATCCTTCACGAATTTGTTGAAAACATCCGCAAATGAGAACGGGATGTCGCTTGCAAGGTGGCCCATAATACTGCGTTGCTTCTCTGACCGTTCATGAGTGACTATACCCATTCGGCCACCGTGTTATGGGTTATAGATAAACCTATGGATGACGGAGACATATATAATAGTCTCCTTTTCAGGTGAGAGGACGCTTTAAGGCATGCCCCCAATATTGTTAGTCCGGCTGGAAATTTTGAACATTACTACTTGCCGTAGTTTTAAAGCAATACATGATGGGAATCAGGATGTTGTGTGTTAGTGTATTAACGTGCCGGCTGGAATAAACACACGCTGAGAAATAGCTCCGCGCCTGCCTACTTTATGGGATGGTGTCCTGCTGGCCCCACTATGGACGGGACTCTTACTATTATGTTGGATCCACTATGGACTGGACTCTCACAATATTATGTCAGACCCACTCGACATCCATTGCATTCGGTCTCCCCTAGAGGGGGGGGGGGTTACCCACATATGCGGTCCTCTCCAAGGTTTCTCATAGTCATTCACATCGACGTCCCACTGGGGTGAGTTTTTCCTTGCCCTTATGTGGGCTTTGTACCGAGGATGTCGTTGTGGCTTGTGCAGCCCTTTGAGACACTTGTGATTTAGGGCTATATAAATAAACATTGATTGATTGATTGATAAATCTATGGATAACGGAGACATATATAATAGTCTCCTTTTCAGGTGAGAGAGGACGCTAAAGGCAGTGCCTTTAAGGCACGCCCCCAATATAGTTGTCCGGCTGGAAATCGGGAGAAATTCGGGAGAATGGTTGTCCCGGGAGATTTTCGGGAGAGGCACTGAAATTCGGGAGTCTCCCAGAAAATTTGGGAGGGTTGGCAAGTATGGTTATTACGTCCATTTGCAGAACGCAGCTCGAACATATTGTGGGAAAAAAGAACAATAAAAGTGTAAAAAAAAAAGACCTGATGTAATGACAAAAACCTGAAATTTTGATACTATTAATTATTATGAATACAATTTGTCACTTATAACACAAAGCTGACACTACTTTTTATATATAATTCTGTTTGCAGCATTTTTTTCCAAAATATATATATCTTTTTTAAATGTCCCCCACGTACTTGACTTTTCAAATTTTGTATAAACTTTTGAGCTTTTTTTCATTAAATTACGTGTTTTTGCTATTTTTTTCCTCAATATTTACTTTTGGGGGGTTTTCCGACAACATGCCAACAAAACTGGAGCTGCAGGCCTGCGAATGGCCCCCGTGCCACACTTTGGACACCCCTGATTTTTTCGAACCAGCAAAATACATGAACATAAAAATAAACAAGATCTTCAATGCATTTTTCTAAAATATGTATCATAAAAATATCTTCACTAGGGTTTACAGATAATAATCGAGACAAACGTAAAGAAAGGCAAAATAATGGTCAACACTTGAAAGAAAATGACATTAAAAAAAAATCTGTCTTTAAATTACATTGTTTCTATAATACCAGAATGTGCTACATTTTTCAGGTTTAGAAACTACACATGGGATTTTTTTGCTCTCCCAATTGAGCCGTATCTTGAAGAGTCGGTCATGTCAAAGAGTCATTCATAAGACTTGTTGTTATATTTCTTTTTCCCCAATTGTTTTTCAGAAATGAGTCGTTTTTACATAGGATTTAAGATAAGGTAACATTGGGATTTGAATTAAAAAAATGCTCACCCATTTATACTCAATAGGAAATATGTTAACAAGTCAATTATAATTGCATCTGTTTTAATTGTGTTAAAAAAATTGTTTTTTAATTTTATTTTATTTTGTATTTTTTTATTATTATTATTTTTAATTTTTTTCTGTTTTTACTGTAAACATTATAACATGTGATACCTTATTCTCATATTTTGTTCTGTTAGTTTTGACTACCTCAGTTCTGTTTTCTGCACCCCTGGGTTTGTGTTTCAGTTGCCATGACTGCAGAGTAGTTCCACCTGCCTCTGATTAGTGTTCGGGATGCTCACCTGCTCCTGGGCACTAATCAGAGAGCTATTCATTCCCGTTTCTTAGGCTGGTGGTTGTGCTAGTGGGGTGGCACAGCTGTGCCTGGCCAAGCGGCAACCTCCGGCTCGGCCACCACCACCTGTCCTTCAGCATGCCAAGCCGCAACACCCAGCCAGGCCACCTCCGCCAAAGTCACAGCTAGCACCCGCTCCAGCTCCACGGCTATCACCTGAACCTGCAACAAGACTGGTTCCCGTGCCAGCACCTGCTCCAAGACTGGTTTCCGTGCCAGCACCTGCTCCAAGACTGGTTCCCCCGCCAGCTACCTGCTCCAAGACTGGTTCCCCCACAGCACCTGCGCCAAGACTGGTTCCCCCCGTAAGCACCTGCTCCAAGACTGGTTCCCCCCGTAAGCACCGGCTCCAAGACTGGTTGCCCCACCAGCATCGACTCAAAGACTGATTCCGGTTCCTGCACCACGGCTGGTCCCCGCGCCAGCACCTGCTCCAAGGCTGGTACCCGCGCCAGTACCACACCTAGCAGCACCACGGCAGCCTCCTTCGCCTGCCGCTCAAGCTCCAGAGGTACCTCCGTCTTCCTCGTCTCCGGCGGGCCGTCCCACGGCGCCGCCCTCATCTCTAGCGTCGTCGCCACCGCGACCTCCAGCTGGCCTGCAGCACAAGCTGACAGACAGCGGTGACGCCCACGATTGGGGTGTAGGACTCAGAGGCTGCTGAGGTTCTTGCGCCACTCGCGGCTGCCTTCTCAATGGCCACGGATGTGGCTGTTCTGTGGTCGCCCACCTCACCTGCTGCAGCGGCGTTCCATTCGCCGCCGCCACTTCACATCGAATAGTCCACTTTGAAGTATTTTTTGGAGGCAAATATTGTACAGTTTGCCATAAAAAAACTATGTGTTCTAAGACAAAAAGAGCATAAAACAAATTAGCAAAAAACTATTAAAATTAATAAAAACTTACAATCGACGGATTGATCTAAAGTTCTTCTGGAGGTTTAGGCGTTGAAAGTCAAAAAAATTAAAAACAAGGTATAACATATTTTTGACAATTTTATGAATATATTGAATTCTGGAGAATTTTAATGAGATTAAAAAATACAAAACTAATTTCTTAAAAATAATAATGAATGTTGTCATGAATTATTGCCCTATTTAAGGCTCCAATGACTTCACATTAAATATATTTGTCCCCCCCCAAAATATTGCATGTTTAGTGTTTTTGCCATAAATAAAGGTTTTTCTTTGACAAAAAGGAAATAAATAAATAAATAAATAAATACAAATGTACATCAACACATCTAAAGTAGATGTGGAGATTTAATCGTTGAAAAAAATAATACTAACACAAGACTTATTTATTTTTTATTTTTATGACTGACACCCGTCCAGGTCCCCAGGACCAGACTTGAGGGGATTTTAAAAAAAGTATTTGAAAATTAAAAATATCGAAATGGCCCCCGCGTGATTTCATTTTAAAAAGTGGAAAAAGTTTGGACACCCCTTATCTGGAATACTTTGTGTGTAAAAAATATAAATACAACTAAGACAAGAATGAGCACAAAATGTAAATATAAATACACAATTGTATTACCCTAACCTGATGTATGCGCACCTAAACGAGGCGACTCAATAAACCCAAAACTAAATAATTGTGTTGCTACGTTTCTTTTGACTTTTGGTCATTTTACGTTTTGTTTTGTTTTGGTCGGTGTGACTCCGGTCCAGTCTGGTAGATTCAAATGGCTCCCAAACGAACTGCCTTGAAAGAGCTGTTGAAAAAAACTCGACTCGTTCACAAAAGACACATCTTTACGAGGAAACAACCCTCCCCTATGTAGGACATAATGGAAGTAGAAATAATCTGTTCCAGAGTAAAAACCGAATGTAGTGTACGGGCATTGTTTTATGTCAAGGGTTCCTAATCATTTTGACCCCGGAGCCCAACTTTTCCACCACATAGGGGCCGGGGGCCCACTCAAATATTAACACTGAATTAAAGCTGCAAGCAGCGATGGACGAGACCGACTTTGACGGCACATAAAATCCAAACCGGAGCAGTAATTAAAACTCTTTGGTCAACTTTTAATCAGAAGGGTTCAATCTCTCTCCTGTGCTAGTTTGAAGCCGACACGACAATTGCGCTCAGAGGAGATAATGTTTGAAAAATGGTGACTGGTTTTTACAAAACTTTTGTTTTGAAGGGAGAATTGCAAACTTCCTGTTGATTTTTTCTTGGGGTTGTTAATTTATGAAATGTAGGTCTAAGTGAGACCTACATAGAGGTTTTTGTTTCATGTCTCTAAGACATTCCTACTGGAAGTTACAGGCAGTTTTGTCTGAGTTTTCTTCCTAGGAGCAGTTGTGTCTGTTTTCTTCCTAGGGGGCGCTGGAGCGCAATTTTGAGTTTTGGGGTTGGGTTTCTTAATAGATCGCAATTTTTGCCAGTCCTGATGTGTGTGTCCAGTTTGGTGAGTTTTGAAGCATGTTAAGGGGGTCAAATTACAGCTCAAAGAGGCAAACGTGATTGTTTTTACTAAAATTTTGTTTTGAAGGGGGAATTGCCAACTTCCTGTTGATTTTTGCTGAAGGAAGTTGATGTATGAAATCTAGGTATAAGTCAGACCTACATAGAGGTTTTTGTTTCATGTCTCTACGACATTCATACCGGAAGTTACAAGCAGTTTTGTCTGTGTTTTTTCCTAGGGGGCGCTAGAGTGCAATTTTGAGTTTTGGGGTTTGTTTTTTTTATTAGATCGCAATTTTCGCCAGTGTGTGTCAAATATGGTGAGTTTTGAAGCATGTTAAAGGGGTCAAATTACAGCTCAAAGAGGCGGCGGAATAATAATAATAAAACACACGAAATACAATAGGGTCCTCTGTGCCAAAGGGACATTGCGGTCCCTAATAAGTAATCTTCGTATATTTGTGTAGCACTTTTCATACAAAGTAACTAACCCACACACTGTTGACAAAAAAGCATGCGTTAATCACAAATATTATTATTTGATGAACACGTCAAACTTAGGCTCAGGTCAGGCTGATTAGAAAAATAAGTACCACTGCAAAAGAAGGGACTCCTAAGTAACTGACAATAACTGTAGTGCTGAAATAGATTAATTCAATTAATAATGAACATGTTTCTTAACTAAACTGTGAATAAAATAAAATACAATTGCGCAAAATACTTAATATAAATGTTTCTCAAACCGTCAATTAAAGTGCAAATGAAAATACATCCTCGCCTCTACAGTCATCATTTTTGTACTTAAAAAGTTTTTCCTATGAGTTCTGCTGCAGACTTCTTCTGTCTGTTTGATGGTGTCATTACTGCCACAGGTGGTGGACAAGGGTATTGCAGCTGGGAAACGTTTTGCCGACCCCAAGGTTAAGAAACACTGTTTTAAGTCATTATTGAATATTCTCACGTGACATACAAGTGTAAAAAAAAAAAAAAGAAGTTAGCTTTTTCCCCCCCCCCCCATAATCGCAACTCAATTCCACTTCCTGGTCTTTAATTGAAAATGCAATATTAGGCTGACATTGAACGGTCGTTCTGGAAATTTCCGAGACCTGCGCGGGTGATTTTTCCGAGATACGCTGGAGAAATTGGTCTCCAAGCTAACGCAATTGAAATGGGGGTGGTTGATGAGCATCTTGTATGCTTGTCGGTTTGCTAAATCTCTCTAAGGCCATTTGGGAACAAAGCTGTATGTGGGGGTTTATTATTATTTTCATTTTTCCCATTATTTTACTTGTTTAATGTACAAAAAGCCAAAAGCAGTGAAGTTGTCACGTTGTGTAAATGGTAAATAAAAACAGAATACAATGATTTGCAAATCCTTTTCAACTTATATTCAATTGAATAGACTGCAAAGACAAGATATTTAATGTTCACACTGAGAAACTTCTTTTTTTTTTTGCAAATAATCATGAACTTAGAATTTAATTGCAGCAACATGTTGCAAAAAAGTTGTCACAGGGGCATTTTTACCACTGTGTTACGTGGCCTTTCCTTTTAACAACACTCAGTAAACGTTTGGGAACTGAGGAGACAAATTTTTGAAGTGGAATTCTTTCCCATTCTTGCTTGATGTACAGCTTAAGTTGTTCAACAGTCTCCCTTCTGCTATTTTAGGCTTCATATCGGCCACATATTTTCAAGGTCTGGACTACAGGCAGGCCAGTCTAGTACCCGCACTCTTTTACTATGAAGCCACGCTGTTGTAAGATGTGGCTTGGCATTGTCTTGCTGAAATAAGCAGGGGCGTCCATGAGGACGTTGCTTGGATGGCAACATGTTGCTCCAAAACCTGTATGTACCTTTCAGCATTAATGGTGCCTTCACAGATGTGGAAGTTACCCATGCCTTGGGCACTAATACACCCCCATACCATCACAGATGCTGGCTTTTCAACTTTGCGCCTATAACAATCCGGATGGTTCTTTTCCTCTTTGGTCCAGAAGACACTACGTCCACAGTTTCCAAAAACAATTTGAAAGGACTCGTCAGACCCCAGAACACTTTTCCACTTTGCATCAGTCCATCTCAGATGAGCTCAGGCCCAGCGAAGCCGTTGACGTTTCTGGGTGTTGTTGATAACTGGCTTTAACTTTGCATGGTTGAGTTTTAATTTAGACTTACAGATGTAGCGACCAACTGTAGTTACTGACAGTGGTTTTCTAAAGTGTTTCTGGGCCCATGTGGTGATATCCTTTACACACGAATGTCGCTTTTTGATTCAGTAGCGCCTGAGGGATCGAAAGTCACGGGCCTTGCCGCTTACATGCAGTGATTTCTCCAGATTCTCTGAACCTTTTGATGATATTACGGAGCGTAGATGGTGAAATCCCTAAATTCCTTGCAATAGGTGGTTGATAAATGTTGTTCTTAAACAATTTGCTCACGCATTTGTTGACAAAGTGGTGACCCTCGCCCCATCCTTGTTTGTGAATGACTGAGCATTTCATGGAAGCTGCTTTTTATACCCAATCATGGCACCCACCTGTTCCCAATTAGCCTGTTCCACCTGTGGGATGTTCCAAATAAGTGTTTGACGAGCATTCCTCAACTTTCTCAGTCTTTTTTGCCACTTGTGCCAGCTTTTTTGAAACATGTTGCAGGCATCAAATTCCAAATGAGCTAATATTTGCAAAAAATAACAAAGTTTCTCAGTGTGAACATTAAATATCTTGTCTTTGCAGTCTACTCAATTGAATATAAGTTGAAAAGGATTTGCAAATCATTGTATTCTGTTTTTATTTACCATTTACACAACGTGACAACTTCACTCGTTTTGGGGTTTGTAATTTTGACAAGCCGTGTCTATTGTATGTGTCTCGAAAAACAACAACATATTCTTCAAATGAATTGGGATGACAAATTGGGATTTTTCCACAAGCCTGGTGTGTGCAGTATACTTCCTGTCTGAGTTGTTAAAGCAGCAGGAGGCGGGGGAAAGGCGGCAGTGAAACCAATCAATTTAGTTTGTCGTTTAAGATGGTCCAATTAGTTTCAATTGTTGCACAAACAACAACAACGTGACAATTAGTATTCTAGTCAGTGCATGTCAAGTACTGTGTGTGTGTGTGTGGTTGCCATGGCGATGCAGCAAACAGTCCAACTGTGTGATTGTTGCTGAAATTAAGTGTATGTTTGTCTCTGTGTGTGTGTGTGTGTGTGTGTTCTTTTATTTCCTGCCTTCTTGAGACATCAAAAAGTATCTTCCATATGAGGAAGTGTGAACAAGTGATGACATAAATCATGGTCCCAATAACATTGCATCTAATAGAGAATGTCTCATTTGCACCCCTGGTGGTGACATCTATCAAAATGAGGGTGGTCCCAAAAAAGGAGGGATTTTTTTCACATTGACTGTGTGTCGCTTTTAAAAGTGCTCCCCCTCTGGTCAACATATGAAATAACAAGTGTGTGTAAGAAATTGAAATGTGCAAACTTTGACTAAAATTAATTCAAAAAACAAAATCAATATGTATATAGAGACATACTGTAATAGCTTAAAGTAAATAATGAAATATGAAAACCAATTACAAACAAAAAATACAACAACAACAAAAATGAACTAAAAGCAGTCTTTTTCTCACAATGTGTCGACTTTTTTCTTATAAAATTGGGATTAATTTCTCATATTCTTTCTGTTTCTGTAATATTGCAATATTTTCTCGTAAAATTATCACTGTTTTATGTAAAATTATTACTTTTTAATGCAAAATGGTGACATTTGTCATATAAAATTCTGACTTTTATCACAATATTGCCCATTTTTTTGTTGTTCTTGTAAAACAGTGACATTTATTGAGTAAAATTATGACTTTGCCAAGTAAAATTCCGATTATTATTATAATATTGCCAAAATTGTCAAGTTTTCTTATAAAATTGTGACTTTTGTCGAGTAAAATTACGACTCTGTTCATAAAATTGCCAAAATGTTAAGCTTTTCTTTGAAAAATTGCGACTGTTATTGAGTAAAATTACAACTTTTATCATAATATTGCACAAATGTTCAGTTTTTCTTGTAAAATTTTGACTTGCGTTGAGTAAAATGACAACTTTTATTATAATACCGTCAAAATTCTAGATTTTTCTTGTGAAATTCCAACTCATTTTTCACAACAAGCTTTTTTATATTTGCATAGTATGTATATATTATTAATATTGTAAATACACATCTTTATATATCTAGAAAGGGTGGTCCTAAAGAGGTGGGCATTTTTCTCAGGTCTCAAGAAGGTCACAAATACAATAATGTGTGTGTGTGTGTGTGTGCTTGTATATTATTAATGCGGTAAATACACATATTTACATATCTAGAAAGGGTGGTCCTAAAGAGGGAGGCTTTATTCGGCGGTCTCAAGAAGGTCACAAATACAAGAGGGTGTGTGTGTGTGTGTGTGTTATATAAATATGTGTATTTACCACATTAATATCTAGAAAGGGTGGTCCTAAAGAGGGAGGCTTTATTCTGAGGTCTCAAGAAGGTCACAAATACAAGAGTGTGTGTGTATGTGTGTGTGTGTGTGTGTGTGTGTGTTCTTGTATATCATTAATGTGATAAATACACATATTTATACAAACCCCATATCCGTATGAGTTGGAAAATTGTGTTAGATGTAAATATAAACGGAATACAATGATTTGCAAATCATTTTCAACCCATATTCAATTGAATATGCTACAAAGACAACATATTTGATGTTCAAACTGATAAAAAAAAAAAATTTTTTGCAAATAATCATTAATTTTAGAATTTGATGCCAGCAACACGTGACAAAGAAGTTGGGCAAGGTGGCAATAAATACTGATAAAGTTGAGGAATGCTCATCAAACACTTATTTGGAACATCCCACAGGTGAACAGGCAAATTGGGAGCAGGTGGGTGCCATGATTGGGTATAAAAGTAGATTCCATGAAATGCTCAGTCATTCACAAACAAGGATGGGGCGAGGGTCACCACTTTGTCAACAAATGCGTGAGCAAATTGTTGAACAGTTTAAGAAAAACCTTTCTCAACCAGCTATTGCAAGGAATTTAGGGATTTCACCATCTACGGTCCATAATATCATCAAAGGGTTCCGAGAATCTGGAGAAATCACTGCACGTAAGCAGCTAAGCCTGTGACCTTCGATCCCTCAGGCTGTACTGTATCAAGAAGCGACATCAGTGTGTAAATGATATCACCACATGGGCTCAGGAACACTTCAGAAACCCACTGTCAGTAACTACAGTTGGTCGCTACATCTGTAAGTGCAAGTTAAAACTCTCCTATGCAAGGCGAAAACCGTTTATCAACAACACCCAGAAACGCAGTCGGCTTCGCTGGGCCTGAGCTCATCTAAGATGGACTGATACAAAGTGGAAAAGTGTTCTGTGGTCTGACGAGTCCACATTTCAAATTGTTTTTGGAAACTGTGGACGTCGTTTACTCCGGATCAAAGAGGAAAAGAACCATCCGGATTGTTATAAGCGCAAAGTTGAAAAGCCAGCATCTGTGATGGTATGGGGGTGTATTAGTGCCCAAGACATGGGTAACTTACACATCTGTGAAAAAAAGAAAAAGTTTATGAGTTTGAACATCAAAAATCTTGTCTTTGTAGTGCATTCAACTGAATATGGGTTGAAAAGGATTTGCAAATCATTGTATTCCGTTTATATTTACATCCAACACAATTTCCCAACTCATATGGAAACGGGGTTTGTGTATCTAGAAAGGGTGGTCCTAAAGAGGGAGGCATTATTCTGAGGTCTCAAGAAGGTCACAAATACAAGAGTGTGTGTGTGTGTGTGTGTGTGTGTGAGAGTGTGTGTGTGTTCTTGTATATCATTAATGTGGTAAATACACATCTTTATACATCTAGAAAGGGTGGTCCTAAAGAGGGAGGCTTTATTCGGCGGTCTCAAGAAGGTAAGAAATACAAAAATGTGTGTGTCGAGAAGTAGAAAAAAGACTATAAATCAGGAGGCGTCGCTAAAAAAAAAAGAGAAAGAAGAAGAAGAGAGACTTTCTTCATGTTGTATGGAGGAGACGGGTCAGCTAAGTGGGTCAAAAGTCTTCTTCATGGATGGAAGTCTGCCTAGCAACAGTAGGAAGTTGTCTAAACCGTGAAAGACGGACATTGTTGGCGTTAAAAGAAGTTTTGCACAGTTCAGAAAAGACAACAGTACACGTGTCGGCCCTGCGGGGGGCGCTGTGTGGATGGCTGCAGTTGCACTGAAAGGGAAGGGAAAAACTCCTTTCACGGGCAACGTGTCCCACGCACGCCAAGTTGAGAGGACGAGCAGCTTTGGGGGACTTAAGCAGGATTTGACGGAAAGATGGAATTTTCACGCTCCAACATTTTCCACTGGCCCCCCTTAACAGGTGCGAGGCAGAGCGGAATGCCCTTATATGGAAGTGGCGCGCTCAAGAGAGGCCGCCGTGCATGGACGCGTCCGCCCGCACCTGGCGGACCTCCCGGTGTTGTGGAAACACCGGGAAGGGGTGGGGGAGATAGAGGGTGTCCAAGACGGCCGCCGCGTCGCAGGAAGTCAAAGACACCAGCGTGTTTGCGCCATGACCTCTTTGACGTCCCTGCTCGTAGATAAACACTGACCTCTAGTGGCCAGAAGATGAAGTGCAGCTTTTTGTGGGTCACTTCATTAGGTACACCATCTAGGGGCATATTCGACTTAGACTTGGACAAACTTTTACGATCCACAAGGGAAATTGTTCCACACAGTAGCTCAGGTACAAAGGATGGAAAGTGTAAGGATGGAAAGGACAATGAAGGTATAATCTCCCTTGTGGAGGCGGGACACAGGTCCGGTGGCCATGGATGAAGTGCTGACTGCCCAGAGTCGGGACCCGGGGTGGACCGCTCGCCTGTGCATCGGTTGGGGACGTCTCTGCACTGCTGACCCGTCTCCACTCGGGATGGTCTCCTGCTGGCCCCACTATGGACTGGACTCTCAATATTATGTTAGATCCACTATGGACTGGACTCTCACACTATTACGTTAGATCCATTATGGACTGGACTCTCACCCTATTATGTTAGATCCACTATGGACTGGACTCTCACTATTATGTTAGATCCACTATGGACTAGACTCTCACTATTATGTTAGATCCACTATGGACTGGACTCTCACTATTATGTTAGATCCACTATGGACTAGACTCTCACTATTATGTTAGATCCACTATATGGACTGGACTCTCACTATTATGTTAGATCCACTATGGACTGGACTCTCACCCTATTATGTTAGATCCACTATGGACTGGACTCTCACTATTATGTTAGATCCACTATGGACTAGACTCTCACTATTATGTTAGATCCACTATATGGACTGGACTCTCACTATTATGTTAGATCCACTATATGGACTGGACTCTCACTATTATGTTAGATCCACTATATGGACTGGACTCTCACTATTATGTTAGATCCACTATGGACTGGACTCTCACTATTATGTTAGATCTACTCTATGGACTGGACTCTCACTATTAGTCCAGTCCATAGTGGATCTAACATGATGGTGAGAGTCTAGTCCATAGTGGATCTAACAGTGAGAGTCCAGTCCATAGTGGATCTAACATAATATTGTGAAAGTCCAGTCCATAGTGGATCTAACATAATAGTGAGAGTCCAGTACATAGTGGATCTAACATAATAGTGATAGTCCAGTCCATAGTGGATCTAACATAATAGTGATAGTCCAGTCCATAGTGGATCTAACATAAAGATGAGAGTCCAGTCCATAGTGGATCTAACATAAAGATGAGAGTCCAGTCCATAATGGATCTAACATAAAGATGAGAGTCCAGTCCATAGTGGATCTAACATAATAGTGAGAGTCCAGTCCATAGTGGATCTAACATAATAGTGAGAGTCCAGTCCATAGTGGATCTAACATAATAGTGAGAGTCCAGTCCATAGTGGATCTAACATAATAGTGAGAATCCAGTCCATAGTGGATCTAACATAATAGTGAGAGTCCAGTCCATAGTGGATCTAACATAATAGTGAGAGTCCAGTCCATAGTGGGGCCAGCAGGAGACCATCCCGAGCGGAGACGAGTCAGCAGCGCAGAGATGTCCCCAACCGATGCACAGGCGAGCGGTCCACCCCGGGTCCCGACTCTGGACAGCCAGCGCTTCATCCGTGGCCACCGAACCTGTGTCTCCCCCCCCTCCGCGCAGTAGAGGGGGGCAAAGCAGAAAAGAAAAGAGACGGCAGATCAACTGGTCTAAAAAGGGGGTCTATTTAAAGGCTACAGTATACAAATGAGTTTTAAGATGGGACTTAAATGCTTCTACTGGAGGTAGCATCTCTAACTGTTACCCTGAATTCCAGGTTTTCTGGGACATTTTTCCCATTCAAAATGAATTGGCCATTTTTCTATGGAAGTAGTATTGTCTCACATCAACTTATATACATCAATATGATATTAATACATACAGTATGCACTGTCAGAGTGTGTAGGTGACGAACCCCAAGATGCAGAGATGGCGGCAGGCATTGAGCAGGAAAACATGATTTAATTTAACACTATAAAAAAAAGAACAAACAAAAGGTGCGCACAAGGCGGACAACAAACTTGGCTATGAACAAAAACTAGCACAAAGGCTAACTGGACAAGAAACAAAAACACTTACTGTGACACGAAGGAACTATGACATGAGCAGAGTGAACAGACGTAGACAAAGCTTCAACGACAAGTATAAATGACAGGCAGTAGCGACAATCAACAGGTAGAAGCTACAATAATCCAGCACTGACAGGAGGACAAAGCAGGTCTAAATAGCAGCTGGATGATTGACACCAGGTGTGGCCCGGTGCCAATCAGCCACAGCTGAGGGGAAAAAAACACTCAGGGATACAAGCAGGAAATAAAGACAAAATAAGTGCGCTAACAGGAAATAGACAGACACAGAGGAAAAACTAAAACATGACCAAACTGTCAGGGACAAGCCTGACATGCATATATTAATAAATATACAAATACAAATATGATATACAAATAAATAAATAATTTGTATAAATAAACGCGTATTTGCAAATATATTTTTGAGATATGAAAATACATACAAATAAAATGTATAAATATAAAAATGTGACATACAAATAAATCAAGAATTTGTATAAATAAACGTGTATTTCTAAATATTATTAATATAAATATGCTTGATTTTGTATTTGTATTGAATTTGCATATGTGGATCGCTTTTTTGCTTTTGTGTCGATGAGACATTCCTCCCACATGCACAAATAAATGTGACTTACACACTACCCTTAACAACCAGCAGAGGGCACTGCAGCCAGAGCCACACATTGCACTGATAAGAGATCAGTATCTACATCGGGACAAGGTCATTAAACGGCATTGATACAATAAAATAAGCGGCTAGCACGGTCTTTCAGATTAACTGGATGAATTAGCATTAGCTAATACAACGCTAACGTTAGCAAGCTCAGGCCCGTTGTGCGTTCTCTCTGTAAAGATGTGGATTGTTTTTGTGCAGAGAACTCCGAGCATTTTGCATATAATTCATACAATGCTCTGTGACCGAGACCACTCTGGCTGCAGTGCCCTCTGCTGGTTTTTCAGGGTAGTGTTTAGGTCACATTTATTTGTGCATCTGGTTTGTGAGAGGAATGTCTCATCGACACAAAAGCAAAAATACGCAAGGACATTAACACATCCGACACATATGTAGGATTAACCGAGGGAGAATTCAAAACCAGATGGAACAATCACAAGGCTTCTTTCAGGAACAAAAACCTGCGAAACACCACAGAACTCAGCAAACACATTTGGGACCTCAAAGACAATAATGTTGAATATTCAATAACATGGCAAATTCTTGCATCCAGCACACCTTACAATAGTGGTAATAAAAGATGCAACCTATGCTTGAAAGAGAAACTGTTTATTATTTACCGTCCAGACCTGTCATCCCTCAACAAGCGCAGCGAAATTGTAACATGCCGCCATAGACGGAAACACCTCCTAGGTAACACATGAGCCAATCACCACGCCCCTAGGCCAGCCTGTACCCACCCACTCTGTGCCCTATATAAACCATGGTATGCGAATGCTCCCATTAAAATCTCCTGATGATTGAGGGTACCCCCCCTCATGAAACAGGCCTGTAGAGATGAAATAGTCTTGTGATTTTTTTCCCACACATACATATATATATATATATATATATATATATATATATATATATATATTCCTTTTTGTAAGTTTGTTATAAATTATGTACTATTATCATTATTATTTTAGGGAGCCGCTAGGCCCCCCCGACCTAAATAACCTAAATAACATGTGTTACTATAAGTGATTTTTAAACCAACTTGAGTCAATAATTATGTTTAAATGACAGTAAAATACTGAGAGAGAGAGAGAGAGTGTGTGTGTGTGTGTGTGTGTGTGTGTGTGTGTGTGTGTGTGTGTGTGTGTGTGTGTGTGTGTGTGTTTGGGGCCGGTTTTGGGGCAGGGGTGTCCAAAGTGTGGCCCGGGGGCCATTTGCGGGCCACTGTTCGGGTTTTGTTGGCCTGCGTCGTTTTGTGGCAATACAAGTATAAAAAGAAAGAAAAATACATCATGTAATGATAAAAAGCACAAATGTTGTAATATTTATTATCATTAAATAATTATTCAATTTACCTTTGTCACCTACTGTATAACACAACTTTTTGTTTGTAAATATACATGTAATGTCGGTTTTATTTTTATTATTTTTTTAACAAAATAAATTATCAAAATGCTTTGACTTTTTAGTGGTGGAAAACTTTTGGACACCCCTGGTTTAAGTCGAATAATAATAATTATAACTAGATGAGGTGTGAATGCTCCAATGCTGAAGTTGAAATGAAATGCTGACAGAATGAATGTAAGAATAGTTTGAATGTTGGAATGGTTTGGAATGTTGAAGAGTTTGAATTTCCAGGAAAACCGTACTTTGGTTTGAAACTTGGGAAAGTGTTAGTTTGGATGTCCAGGATGAGTGGAATGTGTTGATGTTGGAATGGTTTGAATAGGTTGAAAAATGTGGGAATTGTGCAACTTGGAAAAATGTCCCATTCATTTCAATGGGAATTTCCTGGAAATTTGGAAATTTTGGGAAAAGCGGGAATTTTTTGAAAATTTGGAACATAATGTCCTGAATGAGCTGAATCGGTTGGTGTTGGAATTGTTTAAATCGGTCAAGAAATGTTGAAGTAGTAACAGTTTTTTAATTGAAAAATGGTATTATGGAATTTCAGAAAAATTGGGAATTTTTCAAGTTTCTAAACCAACTATTCTTTTTGTCCTGGATAAGAGGAATGTTTTGACGATGATTGAAATGGGTTGAAAAATGTGAAAGGAGTCATCGCATTAAAAAAGGTTGGAAATAAGGTTATAACAACCCCAGGAATTCCTGGAAATTTGTTGAACATGGAAAAATGGTTGTTTGAATTTTCCAGGATGAATTGAATGTGTTGATTTTTGGAATGGTTTGAATAGGTCGATATGGGAATTGTGCAAGTTGGAAAAATATCCCATTAATTTCAATGAGAACTTCCTGGAAATTTGGGAATTTTTGGAAAGCAGGATTTGAAAAAATCGTGAATATCCTGAATTAGCTGAATTGGTTGGTGTTAGAATTGTTTAAATCGGTCAATAAATGTTGAAGTAGTAACAGTTTTTTAATTGAAAAATGGTATTATGGAATTTCAGAAAAATTGGGAATTTTTCAAGTTTCTAAACCAACTATTCTTTTTGTCCTGGATAAGAGGAATGTTTTGACGATGATTGAAATGGGTTGAAAAATGTGAAAGGAGTCATCGCATTAAAAAAGGTTGGAAATAAGGTTATAACAACCCCAGGAATTCCTGGAAATTTGTTGAACATGGAAAAATGGTTGTTTGAATTTTCCAGGATGAATTGAATGTGTTGATTTTTGGAATGGTTTGAATAGGTCGATATGGGAATTGTGCAAGTTGGAAAAATATCCCATTAATTTCAATGAGAACTTCCTGGAAATTTGGGAATTTTTGGAAAGCAGGATTTGAAAAAATCGTGAATATCCTGAATTAGCTGAATTGGTTGGTGTTAGAATTGTTTAAATCGGTCAATAAATGTTGAAGTAGTTGCAGTTTTTAATTGAGAAATTGTATTATGGAATTCCTGGAATTTCAGGAAAACCGGGAATGTTTCTAGTTCCCAAACCAACTTGTTTTTTTGTCCTGACTTAAAAAAATATTTTGACGGTGGAACAGTTGAAATGGGATGAAAAAAGGAAAAGGAGTAATCAAACGAAAGAGGTTGGAAATAAGGTTAGAAAAAAAACAGGAATTTCTGGAAATGTGGTTAACCTGGAAAATGGTTGTTTGAATGTCTAGGATGGGTAGAATGTGTTGAAGGTGAAATGGTTTGAATTGGTTGAAAAATTTGGGAGTTGTGGAAGTTTGACAAATTTACAATTCATTTTGGATGGGGAAAGGGGGGGGAAAAAAGCAATTATGGAAAATCCGGGAATTTTTTTCAGAATTGTTGAAGTAGAGCACACAATTCCTGAACAGGCTGAACATTTTGAAGTTGAAACAGTTTGAATCAGATGAAAAATGTGGGAGTTGTGGAACTTAGAATAATGTCACATTTATTTCAAAGGGAATTTCCCAAAAAGAATTTCGGGAAGAGCGGGAATTTTTTTGAAAATGGTAAAAAGCTTGGATGGTCTGAATGAGTTGAAATGGTTGGTGTTGGAATTTTTCAAATCAGTCGAGAAATGTTGAAGTAGTAACATTTTGAATTGAGAAATGGTATTACGGATATCCTGGAATTTCGGTAAAACCGGGAATTTTTCCAGTTAAAAAAACAAACACTTTTTTTTCACAATGAAGAGGAATGTTTTGACGGTGGAACAGTTGAAGTGGGTTGAAAAATGTGGGAGGAGTAGTCGACAGAAAAAATAGGGCTTTGGAAAACCAGGAATTCTGGAAAATCCTGGATTTTTTTTTTTTTTTTTTTTACAATTGTTGAAGTAGAGCACACATTTTCCAAATAGGCTGAATATTTTGAAGTTGGAACAGTTAGAATCAGATGAAGAATGTGGGTGTTGTGGAACTTTGAAAAATGTCCCATTCATTTCAATGGGAATTTCTAAAACATTTGGGAATTTCGGGAAAAGCGGAAATTGTTTGGAAAATGGTAAAAAAAACAAACTTGAATGGTCTGAATGAGTTGAAATTGTTGGTGTTGGAATTTTTGAAATCGGTTGAATAAATGTTGAAGTAGTAACCTGTGGAATTATCAAATTATATTACAGAATTCCTGGAATTTCGGTAAAACCGGGAATTTTTCCAGTTCAAAAAACAACTTTGTTTTTTGTCCTGATTAAGAGGAATGTTTAGATGGTAGAACGGTTAAAGTGGGTTGAAAAATGTGGAAAGAGTAGTCGACAGAAAAAAGGGTGAAAATAGGGCTTTGGAAAACCAGGAATTCTGGAAAATCCTGGAATTTTTTTGAACTTGTAAAAATGGTAGTTTGAATTTCCAGGATGGTGGAATGTGTTGAAGGTGGAATGGTTTGAATCGGTTGAAAAATGTGAAAATGGTGGAAGTTTGAAAAATGGACAATTTATTTTGAACGGGGAAAATAGAAGGAAAAAAAAGGAATTATGGGAAATCCCGGAATTGTTGAAGTAGAGCACACATTTCCTAAATAGGCTGAATATTTTGAAGTTGGAAAAGTTAGAATCAGATGAAAAATGTTGGAGTTGTGGAAAAATGTCCCATTCATTTCAATGGGAATTTTTTTTAAATGTGGGAATTTCGGGAAAAGCGGGAATTTTTTGGAAAATGGTAAAAAAAACAAAAAAACTTGAATTGTCTGAATGAGTTGAAATTGTTAGTGTTGGAATTTTTTAGTCGGTTGAATAAATGTTAAAGTAGTAACATGTTGAATTAAGATATGATAGTACAAAATTCCTGGAATTTCGGTAAAAACGGGAATTTTTCCAGTTGAAAAAACAATTTTGTTTTTTGTCCTGATTAAGAGGAATGTTTAGATGGAAGAACGGTTAAAGTAGGTTGAAAAATGTGGGAGGAGTAGTCGCCAGAAAAAAGGGTGAAAATAGGACTTTGGAAAACCAGGAATTCTGGAAAATCCTGGAATTTTTTTGGAACTTGTAAAAAGGGTAGTTTAAATTTCCAGGATGGTGAAATGTGTTGAAGGTGGAATGGTTTGAATCGGTTGAAAAATGTGAAAATGGTGGAAGTTTGAAAAATGGACAATTTATTTTGAATGGGGAAAATGGAAAAAAAATTTAAAAAAAATTATGGGAAATCCTGGAATTTTTTAAAGAAATGTTGAAGTACAGCACACATTTCCCAAATACGCTGAATATTTTGAAGTTGGAACAGTTAGAATTAAATGAGAAATGTGGGAATTTCGGGAAAAGCGGAATTTTTTTTGAAAATGGTCAAAAACTTGAATGGTCTGAATGAGTGGAAATTGTTGGTGTTGGAATTTTTGAAATTGGTTGAATGTAGTAACATGTTGAATTAAGAAATGATATTACAGAATTCCTGGAATTTCGGTAAAACCGGGAATTTTTCCAGTTCAAAAAACAACTTTGTTTTTTTGTCCTGATTAAGAGGAATGTTTAGATGGTAGAACGGTTAAAGTGGGTTGAAAAATGTGGAAGGAGTAGTCGACAGAAAAAAGGGTGAAAAAAGGGCTTTGGAAAACCAGGAATTCTGGAAAATCCTGGAAATTTTTGGAACTTGGAAAAAAGGGTAGTTTGAATTTCCAGGATGGTGAAATGTGTTGAAGGTGGAATGGTTTGAATTGGTTGAAAAATGTGAAAAATGGACAACTTATTTTGAATGAGGAAAATGGAAGGAAAAAAAATAGGAATTATGGGAAATCCTGGAATTCTTTTTTCAATTGTTGAAGTAGAGCGCACACATTTCCCAAATAGGCTGAATATTTTGAAGTTGAAACAATTAGAATAAGATGAAAAATGTGGGAGTTGTGGAACTTTGAAAAATGTCCCATTCATTTCAATGGGAATTTCTAAAAAAAAAAAAGTGGGAATTTCGGGAAAATCGGGAGTTTTTTTGAAAATGGTAAAAAACTTGAATGGTCTAAATGAATTGAATATGTTGGTGTTGGAATTTTCCAAATTGGCCGAGAAATGTTGAAGTAGTAACCTGTTGAATTGAAAAATGGTATTACGAAATTCCTGGAATTTCGGTAAAACCGGGAATTTTTCCAGTAAAAAACAAAAACACTTCGGTTTTTTTTAATAATGAAGATGAATATTTTGACGGTAGAACGGTTGAAGTGGGTTGAAAAATGTGGAAGGAGTAGTCGACAAAAAAAAGGGTGAAAATGAGGCTTTGGAAAACCAGGAATTCTGGAAAATCCTGGAATTTTTTTTAACTTGGAAAAAAGGGTAGTTTGAATTTCCAGGATGGTGAAATATGTTGACAGTGGAATGGTTTGAATCGGTAGAAAAAATTTGAAAATGGTGTAAGTTTGAAAAATTGCCATTTCATTTTGAATGGGAGAAATGTCCCGGAAAACCTGGAATTTTGGGAAATCTGGGAATTTTTGGAATTAGTCAAGGGAAAGCCCGCTATTCCCGAATAGGCGGAACAGTTTGAAATTAGAACGCTTTGAATGGGGTGAAAAATGTGGAGAAGAAGAAGAAGTAAGAAACCTAAATATAATGTAATATTTGAGTAAACAAAGTGTGTAGCAAAACATGCTAAAGTTAGCAGCGTGCAGTACTCTGAATGACCAGTGGGGGGCGGCAGAATGCAGCCAAGAACTGGGTGCGTGTGTGTGCGTTCCCTGGCTGCCGCTTGTCCCACGTAGTCCAGGACTCGCAGTCACTCTGCTGTCTCCATCCCAAAGGGAGCAGCTCCAACAGGACTTGGACCCTCATGGTTCCGTTCGGGCCCCTCATGGATGAGTAGAGAAGAACTTTGGACCGGAGAATCACTTGAGGAGTTTCCCCCCCCCACGTCAGAACCTTTGGTGAGAACTTCCCGCTGACCTTGAGGACTGAAGTGGATCAGCACCATGGCGCCATCGTCGACCGCGGTTCTGTTGGTGTTGGCGTCGCTGCTCTTCACGCCCAGCAGAACCCTCAGTCGGTCTCAGAGCCCCGACCTGGCGGAGGTCCTGGACCTAGACCGGGAGCAGCGCCTCCGCCCGGCCCGTGGCGCCGACGAAGACGAGCAACAGTCCACCTTCAGCCAGTCCTTTGAGAACGACTCGGTGACGCCGCCGCACGTCAGCTCGCTGTCCAACTGGACGGACGGCGGTAGGAACGCCAGCAAAGACCAGGGACTCTTCAACCCCTTCTTCCCGCTGACGGGCGCCGCCTACGCCGCCTACGCCATCTTGCTGGCGGCCGGCCTGCTGCTGGCGCTGGGCGTGGTGGGCAACATGGCGGTCATGTGCATCGTGTGGAACAACTTCTACATGAGGTCCTCCTGGAACTACCTGCTGGCCAGCATGGCGTTCTGGGACTTCCTGGTCCTGGTGCTGTGCCTGCCCGTGGTGCTCCTCAACCAGCTCACCCATAGGAGGGTCCTGGGCGACGTCACCTGCCGCATGGTGCCTTATATGGAGGTAGGCGGGGCTTATAGGGGGTTGGCTCTACTAAAGGGGGCGGGGCTGGTGCCAGTAATTGCAGGTAGACACGCCCATGTCACGTTCTTAATCGGCAAGTGGTCAAGTTACACCAGTGGTTGTCAATTATTTTCTGTCACGCCCCCCCTAAGGGACAGAATTTTTTTCACGCCCCCCCTAAAGTGAATGTTTTTTTCTTCTTATCTGTATATGTCAAGATAGTTCTTTATTAACACTAAAGATGGCATTACGCCCCCTTCCCCAGACATCTCACGGGGCCCCCGCCCCTGGGGCACCCACTCCTCTATTTAAGAATTTTTTTCACGCCCCCCCCTAAAGTGAATGTTTTTATTTTCTTATCTGTATATGTCAAGATAGTTCTTCACTAACACTAAAGAAGGAATTGCGCCCCCTTTCCCCGACATCTCACGGTGCCACCACCCCCGGGGCGTCCACTCCTCTATTTAAGAATTTTTTTCACACCCCCCTAAAGTGAATGTTTTCTTTTTCTTATCTGTATATATCAAGATAGTTCTTTACTAACACTAAAGATGGCATTATGCCCCCTTTCTCCGACATCTCACGGCTCCCCCCTGGGGCCCCCACTCCTCTATTTAAGATTTTTTTTCATGTCCCCCCTAAAGTTAATGGGTTTTTTTTCTTATCTGTATATGTCAAGATAGTTCTTCACTAACACTAAAGATGGCATTATGCCCCCTTCCTCCAACATCTCATGGGGCCCCCCCCTGGGGCACCCACTCCTCTATTTAAGATTTTTTTTCACACCCCCAATAAAGTGAATGTTTTCTTTTTCTTATCTGTATATTTCAAGATAGTTCTTTACTAACACTAAAGATGGCATTACCCCCCCTACCCCCAACATCTCACGGTGCCTCCCTTGGGGCGCCCACTCCTCTATTTAAGAATTTTTTTCACACGCCCCCCTAAAGTAAATGTTTTTTTTTTCTTATCTGTATATGTCAAGATAGTTCTTTACTAACACTAAAGATGTGCATTACGCCTTCTATCCCCGACATCTCACGGTGCCCCCTCTCCTGGGGCACCCACTCCTCTATTTAAGAATTTTTTTCAGGCCCCCCCTAAAGTGAATGTTTTTATTTTCTTATCTATATATGTCAAGATAGTTATTTACTAACACTAAAGATGGCATTACGCCCCTTCCCCCGACATCCCACGGTGCCCCCCCTGGGGCGCCCACTCCTCTATTTAAGATTTTTTTTCACAAACCCCCTAAAGTGAATGTTTTTTTCTTCTTATCTGTATATGTCAAGATAGTTCTTTACTAACACTAAAGATGGCATTATGCCCCCTTCCTCCGACATCTCACGTTTCCCCCATTGGGGAACCCACTCCTCTATTTAAGATTTTTTTTTTCACGCCCCCCCTAAAGTGAATATTTTTTTCTTCTTATCTGTATATGTCAAGATAGTTCTTTACTAACACTAAAGATGGCATTACGCCCCCTTCCTCCGACATCCCACGGTGCCTCCCCCTGAGGCGCTCACTCCTCTATTTAAGAATTTTTTTCAAAACCCCCCCGTAAAGTGAATGTTTTTATTTTGTTATCTGTATATGTCAAGATAGTTCTTTACTAACACTAAAGATGGCATTACGCCCCCTTCCCCCGACATCTCACGGTCCCCCCCTTTGGAGCCCACTCGTCTATTTAAGAATTTTTTTCATGCCCCCCCCTAAAGTGAATGTTTTTATTTTCTTATCTGTATATGTCAAGATAGTTCTTTACTAACACTAAAGATGCCATTACGCCCCCTTCCTCCGACATCTCACGGTCACCCCCTGGGGCACCCACTCCTCTATTTAAGATTTTTTTTTTCACGCTCCCCCCCCTAAAGTTAATGTTTTGTTTTTTTCTTATCTGTATATGTGAAGATAGTTCTTTACTAACACTAAAGATGGCATTATGCCCCTTCCTCCGACATCTCACGTTGAACCCCCATTGGGGAACCCACTCCTATTTAAGATTTTTTTTTTCACGCCCCCCCCCCAAAGTGAATATTTTTTTCTTCTTATCTGTATATGTCAAGATAGTTCTTTACTAACACTAAAGATGGCATTACGCCCCCTTCTTCCGACATCCCACGGTGCCCCCCCTAAGGCGCCCACTCCTCTATTTAAGAATTTTTTTCACGCCCCCCTGTAAAGTGAATGTTTTTATTTTGTTATCTGTATATGTCAAGATAGTCCTTACTAACACTAAAGATGGCATTACGCCCCCTTCCCCAGACATCCCACGGTCACCCCCTGGGGCACCCACTCCTCTATTTAAGAATTTTTTTCATGCCCCCCTGTAAAGTGAATGTTTTTATTTTGTTATCTGTATATGTCAAGATAGTTCTTTACTAACACTAAAGATGGCATTTTCCCCCTGCCCCCGACATCTCACGGTCCCCCTCCCCCCCTTTGGAGCCCACTCGTCTATTTAAGAATTTTTTTCATGCCCCCCCTAAAGTGAATGTTTTTATTTTCTTATCTATATATGTCAAGATAGTTCTTTACTAACACTAAAGATGGCATCACGCCCCCTTCCCCAGACATCTCACCGTCCCCCCTGGGGCGCCCACTCCTCTATTTAAGAATTTGTTTCACATGCCCCCCCTAAAGTAAATGGGTTTTTTTCTTATCTGTATATGTCAAGATAGTTCTTTACTAACACTAAAGATGTGCATTACGTCTTCTATCCCCAACATCTCACGGTGCCCCCTCTCCTGGGGCGCCCACTCCTCTATTTAAGATTTTTTTCTCACGCCCCCCCTAAAGTGAATGTTTTTTTTTTTGTTATCCGTATATGTCAAGATAGTTATTTACTAACACTGAAGATGGCATTACACCCCCTCCCCCCGACACCTCACAGCCCCGCCCCCCCAGGGGCACCCACCCCTCTACTTAATTTTTTTTCCCACCCCCCCTAATGTGTCAAAATATACCCTATTATGCTGTTGCCTCTCACGCCCCCCCACACTAGTCATGCCCCCCCAGGAGCATCTGTTTAGAACTTGCTCATAGTTGAATCTTTCTAAGGGACATTCATTTGTTTCCCCCCAGTTCAATAGTTCTCGATTATTTTCTGTCACGCCCCCCCTAGGGGATAGAATTTTTTTCACGCCCCCTCCCCTAAAGTTAATGTTTATTTTTTCTAATCTATATACTATTTAAGATGTTTTTCACCCCCCCCCAAAGTGAATGTTTATTTCTCTATCTGTATGTGTCAAGACATACACTATTTCACAATGGGCTCTCATGCCCCCCCTCTACTTGTTAGCTCTTCTAGAGGGGGCGGGGCTAGCACAAGTAATTACAGGTAGACACGCCCATGTCACGTTGTAAACCGTCAAGTGGTCAAGTTATGCCAGTGGTTCTCAATCATTTTCTGTTATGTCCCCCCCTAAGGGACAGAATTTTGTTCACGCCCCCCCTAAAGTGAATGTTTTTTTTAAATTTTCTGTATATGTCAAGATAGTTCTTTACTAACACTAAAGATGGCATTACGCCCCCTTCCTCTGACATCTCACGGTCTCCCCCCTGGGGCACCCACTCCTCTTCTATTAAGAAAAATTTTCACGCCCCCCCCTAAAGTGAATGTTTTTTTTCTTCTTATCTGTATATTGTCAATACGTGGACTTTGGGGTTTGTTTTCCCGGAATGCAAAGGAAAGTTGGCGCGGGCAGGGCGTGAATGTAAGTACATCTTTTATTTTAAACACTAACAGACTACAAAAAAGGAAGCAAACAAAAGGCGCAAACAAAAGGCGCACACAATGGCGGAGAACAAACGAGACTAATGAAACAAAACTTGCACAAAGGCAGAAACTATGAACAATAAACAAAAACTTACTTGGCATGGAACTATGGTAGCATGAAGACAAAACGAGGTAGCGGGGGTGTCAGAAGAAGCATGGTATGAAAGGATAATGTCACCAGGACGAAGAACAGAAACAGACAGGCTTAAATAGCAGTGACATGATCAGTGAAAACAGGTGCGTGACTCAAAACGTGAAACAGGTGCGTGACATGACAGGTGAAACTAATGGGTTGCTGTGGTGACAAAACAAACAAAAGTGCACAAAGAGCCTAAAAACAAAAAAGAACATGACTAAAACAAAACAATATCACACCGACATGACATATATGTGAAGATAGTTCTTTACTAACACTAAAGATGGCATTACGCCCCCTTCCTCCGACATTTCCCGGGCCCCCCTTCCCCTGGGGTGCCCACTCCTCTATTTAAGAATTCCCCCCCCCACCCCTAAAGTTAATGTTTGTTTTTTCTTATCTGTATATGTGAAGATAGTTCTTTACTAACACTAAAGATGGCCTTACCCCCCCTACCCCCGACATCTCACGGTTCCCCCCTGGGGTGCCCACTCCTCTATTTAAGAATTTTTTTCACGCCTCCCCCTAAATTTAATGTTTGTTTTTTCTTATCTGTATATGTCAAGATAGTTCTTTACTAACACTAAAGATGGCATTACGCCCCTTTCCTTCGACATCTCACAGTGTCCCCCCTGGGGCGCCCACTCCTCTATTTAAGAATTTTTTTCACGCCCCGAATAAAGTTAATGTTTTTATTGTCTTATCTGTATATGTCAAGATAGTTCTTTACTAACACTAAAGATGGCTTTACGCCCCCTTACCCCGACATCTCACGGTCACCCCCCTGGGGCGCCCACTGCTCTATTCAATAATTTTTTTCATGCCCCCCCCTAAAGTGAATGTTTTTTTTTCTTATCTGTATATGTCAAGATACTTCTTTACTAACACTAAAGATTGTATTATGCCCCCTTCCCCGACATCTCACGGTGCCCCCCCCCGGGGCACCAACCCCTCCATTTAAGAATTTTTTTCATGCTCCCCCCCTAAAGTGAATGTTTATTTTTTTCTTATCTGTATATGTCAAGATAGTTCTTCACTAACACTAAAGATGGCATTACGCCCCCTTCCCCTGACATATCACGGTTCCCCCTCTGGGGCGTCCAGGTGGTGTCTCTGGGCGTCACGTCCTTCACGCTGTGCGCTCTGGGCATCGACCGCTTCCACGCCGCCACCAGCTCGTCGCAGCCCAAGACGCGGCGAGTGGAGCGCTGCCGCTCGGTGCTGCTCAAGCTGCTGCTGGTGTGGCTCGCCGCTCTGCTGCTGTCGGGCCCCGAGCTCTTCCTGTGGCAGCTGGCCAGGACCACCCCCGCCGTGGGGCCCCCGGTGGACTCCTGCGTCATCACCGCCTCCTCGCCACTCTCCCTCCTCCTACCTGACTCCCTGCACTCGCTGATGCTCAGGTACCACCAGGTGAGGCCACGCCCCCAGTATATAAGCCACACCCACCACCTTTTTTAGCCAATTTTGCAGCGGAACGCCTCGGAGTCAAATAAGTTGACACATGCTAACTGTTAGCATGCTAGCATGCTATGACAGTTATATGCTAACTTTTTCAGCCGCTTTTGCAGCCGAAAATTTCAGACTCATATAGCTTGGTGCTTGACATATGCTAACTGTTAGCATGCTAATATTAGCATGCTAGCATGCTATGACAGTAATATGCTAACTTTTTCAGCCGCTTTTGCTGCCGAAAACCTCAGACATAAATAGCTTGGTGCTTGACACATGCTAACTATTAGCATGTTAATATTAGCATGCTAGCATGCTATGACATAAATATGCTAACTTTTTCAGCCGGTTTTGCAGCCGAAAATTTCAGACTCATATAGCTTGGTGCTTGACACATGCTAACTGTTAGCATGCTAATATAAGCAGGCTAGCATGCTAAGACAGTAATGTGCTAAGTGCTAACTTTTCCAGTCGGTTTTTCTGCCGAAAGCCTCAGACTCATATAGCTTGGTGCTTGACACATGCTAACTGTTAGCATGCTAATATCAGCAGGCTAGCATGCTATGACAGTAATGTGCTAAGTGCTAACTTTTGCAGTCGGTTTTTCTGCCGAAATCCTCAGACTCATATAGTTTGGTGCTTGACACATGTTAATTGTTAGCATGCTAACATTATCATTGCTAACATAACGAATGTTAGTAATGCTAACATTACGTTAGCAATAAATGCTAACATTTGCATTCTTATTTTTTTAGACAATTTTGCAGCGGAACCCCTGAGAGTCAAATAACTTGAAACATGCTAACGGTCAGCATGCTAATATCAGTATGCTAGCATGCTATGACATTATTGTGCTAACTTTTTCAGCGGGTTTTCCTGCCAAAAGCCTCAGACTCATATAGCTTGGTGCTTGACACATGTTAATTGTTAGCATGCTAATAGCATCCAGCATACTAACATTATCATTGCTAACATTACGTCAGCATTTATTGCTAACGTAATGTTAGCATTACTAACATTAGCATGCTTACTTTTTTTAGACAATTTTGCAGCGGCACACCTTAGAGTCAAATCATTTGGGACTTGACACATGCTATCTGCTTTAACATTGAAATGCTAACTTTGTTTAGCCAGTTTTGCAGCCAAACGCCTCAGAACCATATAACTTGGTGCTTGACATAATAATTGTTAGCATGCTAATATTAACATCCAACATACTGACATTATCATTACTAACGTTATGTTAGCATGTATTGCTAACATAATGTTAGCATTACTAACATTTGTATGCTTACTTTTTGAGTCAAATAACTCCGTACTTGAAACATGCTGGCTGCTAGCATGCCAATATTTGCATGCTATAACTTTGAAATGCTAACTTTTTTTAGACAGTTTTGCAGCCAAACGCTTTAGACTTATAGAGCTTCTCATATAGCTTGGTGCTTGACACTTGTTAATTGTTAGCATTCTATTAACATCCAGCATACTACCATTATCATTACTAATGTTATGTTAGCATGTATTGCTAACATAATGTTAGCATTACTAAAATGTGCATGCTTACTTTTTTCGCCAATTTTGCAGAACAACTCAGAGTCAAACATTTGGTACATGACACATGCTAACTGCTATAACATTGAAATGCTAACTTTTTTTTTTGGGCCAGTTTAGTTTTAAAATAGCCGCACCGTTTGACAAGCCGCAGGGTGAAAGCGTAGGAAAAAAGTCAGTGGGGAGTTGAGGGTAATGAGATTCCTGTGGCGCCCAACAGGGTCGCATGTGGTGGATGTTTGGTTGCTACTTCTGCCTGCCGGTGCTCTTCACCGTCCTCTGCCAGATGGCCACCAGGAACGTCCACAGCGACTCCAGCTCGGCGCAGAAGCAGCGTAACCACGGCGACCTGGCTGCTGGCCACAAGCGCCATCATCAGCAGGAGGCGGAGAAGCAACTCAACTGCACGCTGCTGGCGTTGGCGCTGGTGTACGCCGCCTGCGTGCTGCCGCAGCACGTGTGCGCCATCGCGCTGGCGTACGCCGACGTCGCCGTCTCCGAGGCCACGGCGGCCACGCTGGCGCTCCTGCATCACTTCCTGTTGTTCCTCAAGTCCGCAGTCACGCCGGTGCTGCTCCTCTGCCTGTGCAAGGTAGGTGGCATGACGCATGCTAACTTTTAGCACACTAACGTTAGCGTGTTAGCTTTTTTGCATACTTTTGAAGGTATACACCTCAGAGTTATACATTTAGTACTTGATGCATGCTAACAGTTAGCATGCTAACAGTTAGCATGCTAATGATAGCTAGTTAGCTTTTTTGCATATTTTTGAAGGTATACACCTCAGAGTTATACATTTAGTACTTGATGCATGCTAACTGTTAGCATGCTATCTATTAGCATGCTAACTGTTAACATGCTAACTGTTAGCATGCTAATGTTAGTGTGTTAGCTTTTTTGCATATTTTTGAAGGTATACACCTCAAAGTTATACATTTAGGTACTTGACGCATGCTAACTGTTAGCATGCTAACGTTAGCGTGTTAGCTTTTTTACATATTTTTGAAGGCATACACAGAGTTATACATTTTGGTACTTGATGCATGCTAACTTTTAGCATGCTAACAATAGCGTGTTAGCTTTTTTACATATTTTTTAAGGTATACACCTCAGAGTTATACATTTTGGTCTTTGACGTATGCTAACGTTAGCGTGTTAGCTTTTTTGCATATTTTTGAAGGTATACACCTCAGAATTATACATTTTGGTCCTTGACACATGCTAACTTTTAGCACATTAACGTTAGCGTGTTAGCTTTTTTGCATACTTTTGAAGGTATACACCTCAGAGTTATACATTTAGTACTTGATGCATGCTAACAGTTAGCATGCTAACAGTTAGCATGCTAATGATAGCTAGTTAGCTTTTTTGCATATTTTTGAAGGTATACACCTCAGAGTTATACATTTAGTACTTGATGCATGCTAACTGTTAGCATGCTATCTATTAGCATGCTAACTGTTAACATGCTAACTGTTAGCATGCTAATGTTAGTGTGTTAGCTTTTTTGCATATTTTTGAAGGTATACACCTCAAAGTTATACATTTAGGTACTTGACGCATGCTAACTGTTAGCATGCTAACGTTAGCGTGTTAGCTTTTTTACATATTTTTGAAGGCATACACCTCAGAGTTATACATTTTGGTACTTGATGCATGCTAACTTTTAGCATGCTAACAATAGCGTGTTAGCTTTTTTACATATTTTTTAAGGTATACACCTCAGAGTTATACATTTTGGTCTTTGACGTATGCTAACGTTAGCGTGTTAGCTTTTTTGCATATTTTTGAAGGTATACACCTCAGAATTATACATTTTGGTCCTTGACACATGCTAACTTTTAGCACACTAACGTTAGCGTGTTAGCTTTTTTGCATACTTTTGAAGGTATACACCTCAGAGTTATACATTTAGTACTTGATGCATGCTAACAGTTAGCATGCTAACAGTTAGCATGCTAATGATAGCTAGTTAGCTTTTTTGCATATTTTTGAAGGTATACACCTCAAAGTTATACATTTAGGTACTTGACGCATGCTAACTGTTAGAATGCCAACGTTAGCGTGTTAGCTTTTTTACATATTTTTGAAGGCATACACCTCAGAGTTATACATTTTGGTACTTGATGCATGCTAACTTTTAGCATGCTAACAATAGCATGTTAGCTTTTTTACATATTTTTTAAAGGTATACACCTCAGAGTTATACATTTTGGTCTTTGACGTATGCTAACGTTAGCGTGTTAGCTTTTTTGCATATTTTTGAAGGTATACACCTCAGAATTATACATTTTGGTCCTTGACACATGCTAACTTTTAGCACACTAACGTTAGCGTGTTAGCTTTTTTGCATACTTTTGAAGGTATACACCTCAGAGTTATACATTTAGTACTTGATGCATGCTAACAGTTAGCATGCTAACAGTTAGCATGCTAATGATAGCTAGTTAGCTTTTTTGCATATTTTTGAAGGTATACACCTCAAAGTTATACATTTAGGTACTTGACGCATGCTAACTGTTAGCATGCCAACGTTAGCGTGTTAGCTTTTTTACATATTTTTGAAGGCATACACCTCAGAGTTATACATTTTGGTACTTGATGCATGCTAACTTTTAGCATGTTAACAATAGCATGTTAGCTTTTTTACATATTTTTTAAGGTATACACCTCAGAGTTATACATTTTGGTCTTTGACGTATGCTAACGTTAGCGTGTTAGCTTTTTTGCATATTTTTGAAGGTATACACCTCAGAATTATACATTTTGGTCCTTGACACATGCTAACTTTTAGCACACTAACGTTAGCGTGTTAGCTTTTTTGCATACTTTTGAAGGTATACACCTCAGAGTTATACATTTAGTACTTGATGCATGCTAACAGTTAGCATGCTAACAGTTAGCATGCTAATGATAGCTAGTTAGCTTTTTTGCATATTTTTGAAGGTATACACCTCAGAGTTATACATTTAGTACTTGATGCATGCTAACTGTTAGCATGCTATCTATTAGCATGCTAACTGTTAACATGCTAACTGTTAGCATGCTAATGTTAGTGTGTTAGCTTTTTTGCATATTTTTGAAGGTATACACCTCAAAGTTATACATTTAGGTACTTGACGCATGCTAACTGTTAGCATGCTAACGTTAGCGTGTTAGCTTTTTTACATATTTTTGAAGGCATACACAGAGTTATACATTTTGGTACTTGATGCATGCTAACTTTTAGCATGCTAACAATAGCGTGTTAGCTTTTTTACATATTTTTTAAGGTATACACCTCAGAGTTATACATTTTGGTCTTTGACGTATGCTAACGTTAGCGTGTTAGCTTTTTTGCATATTTTTGAAGGTATACACCTCAGAATTATACATTTTGGTCCTTGACACATGCTAACTTTTAGCACATTAACGTTAGCGTGTTAGCTTTTTTGCATACTTTTGAAGGTATACACCTCAGAGTTATACATTTAGTACTTGATGCATGCTAACAGTTAGCATGCTAACAGTTAGCATGCTAATGATAGCTAGTTAGCTTTTTTGCATATTTTTGAAGGTATACACCTCAGAGTTATACATTTAGTACTTGATGCATGCTAACTGTTAGCATGCTATCTATTAGCATGCTAACTGTTAACATGCTAACTGTTAGCATGCTAATGTTAGTGTGTTAGCTTTTTTGCATATTTTTGAAGGTATACACCTCAAAGTTATACATTTAGGTACTTGACGCATGCTAACTGTTGGCATGCTAACGTTAGCGTGTTAGCTTTTTTACATATTTTTGAAGGCATACACCTCAGAGTTATACATTTTGGTACTTGATGCATGCTAACTTTTAGCATGCTAACAATAGCGTGTTAGCTTTTTTACATATTTTTTAAGGTATACACCTCAGAGTTATACATTTTGGTCTTTGACGTATGCTAACGTTAGCGTGTTAGCTTTTTTGCATATTTTTGAAGGTATACACCTCAGAATTATACATTTTGGTCCTTGACACATGCTAACTTTTAGCACACTAACGTTAGCGTGTTAGCTTTTTTGCATACTTTTGAAGGTATACACCTCAGAGTTATACATTTAGTACTTGATGCATGCTAACAGTTAGCATGCTAACAGTTAGCATGCTAATGATAGCTAGTTAGCTTTTTTGCATATTTTTGAAGGTATACACCTCAAAGTTATACATTTAGGTACTTGACGCATGCTAACTGTTAGCATGCCAACGTTAGCGTGTTAGCTTTTTTACATATTTTTGAAGGCATACACCTCAGAGTTATACATTTTGGTACTTGATGCATGCTAACTTTTAGCATGCTAACAATAGCATGTTAGCTTTTTTACATATTTTTTAAAGGTATACACCTCAGAGTTATACATTTTGGTCTTTGACGTATGCTAACGTTAGCGTGTTAGCTTTTTTGCATATTTTTGAAGGTATACACCTCAGAATTATACATTTTGGTCCTTGACACATGCTAACTTTTAGCACACTAACGTTAGCGTGTTAGCTTTTTTGCATACTTTTGAAGGTATACACCTCAGAGTTATACATTTAGTACTTGATGCATGCTAACAGTTAGCATGCTAACAGTTAGCATGCTAATGATAGCTAGTTAGCTTTTTTGCATATTTTTGAAGGTATACACCTCAAAGTTATACATTTAGGTACTTGACGCATGCTAACTGTTAGCATGCCAACGTTAGCGTGTTAGCTTTTTTACATATTTTTGAAGGCATACACCTCAGAGTTATACATTTTGGTACTTGATGCATGCTAACTTTTAGCATGTTAACAATAGCATGTTAGCTTTTTTACATATTTTTTAAGGTATACACCTCAGAGTTATACATTTTGGTCTTTGACGTATGCTAACGTTAGCGTGTTAGGTTTTTTGCATATTTTTGAAGGTATACACCTCAGAATTATACATTTTGGTCCTTGACACATGCTAACTTTTAGCACACTAACGTTAGCGTGTTAGCTTTTTTGCATACTTTTGAAGGTATACACCTCAGAGTTATACATTTAGTACTTGATGCATGCTAACAGTTAGCATGCTAACAGTTAGCATGCTAATGATAGCTAGTTAGCTTTTTTGCATATTTTTGAAGGTATACACCTCAAAGTTATACATTTAGGTACTTGACGCATGCTAACTGTTAGCATGCCAACGTTAGCGTGTTAGCTTTTTTACATATTTTTGAAGGCATACACCTCAGAGTTATACATTTTGGTACTTGATGCATGCTAACTTTTAGCATGCTAACAATAGCATGTTAGCTTTTTTACATATTTTTTAAAGGTATACACCTCAGAGTTATACATTTTGGTCTTTGACGTATGCTAACGTTAGCGTGTTAGCTTTTTTGCATATTTTTGAAGGTATACACCTCAGAATTATACATTTTGGTCCTTGACACATGCTAACTTTTAGCACACTAACGTTAGCGTGTTAGCTTTTTTGCATACTTTTGAAGGTATACACCTCAGAGTTATACATTTAGTACTTGATGCATGCTAACAGTTAGCATGCTAACAGTTAGCATGCTAATGATAGCTAGTTAGCTTTTTTGCATATTTTTGAAGGTATACACCTCAAAGTTATACATTTAGGTACTTGACGCATGCTAACTGTTAGCATGCCAACGTTAGCGTGTTAGCTTTTTTACATATTTTTGAAGGCATACACCTCAGAATTATACATTTTGGTCCTTGACACATGCTAACTTTTAGCACACTAACGTTAGCGTGTTAGCTTTTTTTACATATTTTTGAAGGTATACATCTCAGTTATACATTTTGGTCTTTCATGCATGCTAACGTTAGCGTGTTAGCTTTTTTGCATATTTTTTAAGGTATACACCTCAGTTATACATTTTGGTCCTTGACACATTCTAACTGTTAGGACGCTAACGTTACCGTGTTAGCTTTGTTTATATATATTTTTGAAGGTATACAACTCAGAAATATACATTTTGGTCCTTGACGCATGCTAACTGTTAGCATGCTGATGTTAGCGTGTTACATTTTTTTTTACATATTTTTGAAGGTATACACCTCAGATTTATACATTTTGGTACTTGACACATGCTTACGTTAGCGTGTTAGCTTTTTTGCATATTTTTTAAGGTATACAGCTTAGAGTTATACATTTTGGTCCTTGACGCATGCTAACTGTTAGCATGCTGATGTTAGCGTGTTAGCTTTTTTACATATTTTTGAAGGTATACACCTCAGAGTTATACATTTAGGTACTTGACACATGCTAACTTTTAGCACTCTAACATAAGCGTGTCAGCTTTTTTTATATATTTTTGAAGGTATACACCTCAGAGTTATACATTTTGGTCCTTGACACATGCTAACTGTTAGGACGCTAATGTTAGCGTGTTAGATTTTTTACATATTTTTGAAGGTATACACCTCAGAGTTTAACATTTTGGTACTTGACGCATGCTAACTGTTAGCATGCTGATGTTAGCATGTTATATTTTTTTTACATATTTTTGAAGGTATACACCTCAGATTTATACATTTTGGTACTTGACACATGCTTACGTTAGCGTGTTAGCTTTTTTGCATATTTTTTAAGGTATACAGCTTAGAGTTATACATTTTGGTCCTTGACGCATGCTAACTGTTAGCATGCTGATGTTAGCGTGTTAGCTTTTTTACATATTTTTGAAGGTATACACCTCAGAGTTATACATTTAGGTACTTGACACATGCTAACTTTTAGCACTCTAACATAAGCGTGTCAGCTTTTTTTATATATTTTTGAAGGTATACACCTCAGAGTTATACATTTTGGTCCTTGACACATGCTAACTGTTAGGACGCTAATGTTAGCGTGTTAGATTTTTTACATATTTTTGAAGGTATACACCTCAGAGTTTAACATTTTGGTACTTGACGCATGCTAACTGTTAGCATGCTGATGTTAGCATGTTAGATTTTTTTTACATATTTTTGAAGGTATACACCTCAGAGTTTTGCATTTTGGTACTTGACGCATGCTAATTGTTAACATGCTAACGTTAACATGTTAGCTTTTTTTATATATTCCTTCAGGAATATATATAAAAATGCTAACATGCTAACATTATCATGCTAACAGTTAGCGTGTTAGCTTTTTTTACATATTTTTTAAGGTATACAGCTCAGAGTCATACATTTTTGTACTTGACGCATGCTAACTGTTAGTACGCTAACATTAGCGTGTTAGCTTTTTTAATATATTTTTGAAGGTATACACCTCAGAGTTTTACATTTTGGTACTTGACGCATGCTAACTGTTAGCATGCTAACGTTAACATGTTAGCTTTTTTATATATTCCTTCAGTAATATATATAAAAAAGCTAACATGCTAATGTTAGCATGCTAACAGTTAGCATGTTAGCTTTTTTATATATTTTTGAAGGTATACAGCTCAGAGTTATACATTTTTGTACTTGACGCATGCTAACTGTTAGCATGTTAATGTTAACATGTTAGCTTTTTTATATATTCCTTCAGGAATATATATAAAAAAGCTAACATGCTAACTTTAGCATTCTAACAGTTAGCATGTTAGCTTTTTTTTATATATTTTTGAAGGTATACACCTCAGAGTCGTAAAAAAAATTTGTACTTGACGCATGCTAACTGTTAGCATGCTAACGTTAATATGTTAGCTTTGTCATATATCTTTGAAGGCGTGGCCTTTTTTTGTCCGTGTTTGACGGCGCGGCGGCGCTGTGTTGCGTTCCCGCAGGCGCTGGGCGGGGCCTTTGTGGACTGCTGCTGCTGCTGCTGCAAGGCGTGTCAGCGGAACGCGGCGGAAGGTTCGCCGAGCGCGGCGCACGTCAAACTGAAGGCGGCCAAGGAGGCGTCCATCTTCTTCGACAAGGCGAAAGACACGTCGGCCATCTTGTCCATCAGCAGCTAAACATCCTCCTCCTCGCTCTTTGTCATCGCTCACCTCCGCCGCCACCCAGCCTCCGCTTCCTGTCTGCGCAGGAAGTGACATCTGTAGTCACCTTAGAGACGTTTGGGCACAACCACTGGAGGGGAAAAAAAACAAACATTTAAGTAGCAACTTAAACACGCTAAACTTGAATTAACATGAAAAAGCATCCAATGGGGGCCTGCGCTGGCGGTCATGTGACCTCGCCTCTCTCTCGCCACATGCTAAGCTATCATTAATCCTCAGCACACATTAACGCACACGTCGCCATCAAAGTAGTTTGTTGTCGAAATACATGAGAGCTGTCGCCGCGGTAACCATCGCCGGACCCCCAAATAAAAAGGGATGATGTCGCCATGGTTACAAGAATGACTGTAAAATTTGTAAAATAAAGAAAACGATGAATAATATTTGCTTGTTGGTGGGTTGTTTTTTTTTGATGATGTCATCACACACACACACACACACACACACACACACACACACACACACACACATACACACACACACACACACACACACACACACACACACACACACACGTTCTCACACACACACACGCATGCTCACACACATACTCACACACACACACACACACACACATTCTCGCACACACACACACACATTCTCACACACACACGTACTCACACGTACACACACACACACACACACACACCTACATACATACTCACACACACACTCACTCTCTCTCTCTCACACACACACACACACACACATACACATTCTCACACACACACACACACACACACACACACATACACACACACACACACACACACACACACACACACACGTTCTCACACACACACACGCATGCTCACACACATACTCACACACACACACACACACACACATTCTCGCACACACACACACACATTCTCACACACACACGTACTCACACGTACACACACACACACACACACACACCTACATACATACTCACACACACACTCACACACTCACTCTCTCTCTCTCACACACACACACACACACACATACACATTCTCACACACACACACACACACACGTTCTCACACACACAACACACGCATGCTCACACACACACACACACACATTCTCGCACACACACACACATTCTCACACACACACGTACTCACACGTACACACACACACACACACACACACCTACATACATACTCACACACACACTCACACACTCACTCTCTCTCTCTCACACACACACACACACACACATACACATTCTCACACACACACACACACACGTTCTCACACACACAACACACGCATGCTCACACACACACACACACATTCTCGCACACACACACACATTCTCACACACACACGTACTCACACGTACACACACACACACACACCTACATACATACTCACACACACACTCACACACTCACTCTCTCTCTCACACACACACACACACACACACATACACATTCTCACACACACACACACACACACGTTCTCACACACACAACACACGCATGCTCACACACACACACACATTCTCACACACACACACATGCATGCTCACACACACACACACTCACACACTCTCACTCTCTCACACACAAACTCACACACACATACACATTCTCACACACACACACACACGTTCTCACACACACAACACACGCATGCTCACACACACACACACTTTCTCACACACACATGCATGCTTACACACACACACACACACACACACACACACACACACACACACACACACACACACATTCACACACGCATGCTCACACACATACTCACACACACACACACACACACATTCTCACTCACACACACACACACACACGCATGCTCACACACATACTCACACACACACACACACTCACACACTCTCACTCTCTCTCTCACACACACACACACACACACACACACACACACACACACACACACACACACACACACACACACACACACACACACACACACACACACACACATTCACACACGCATGCTCACACACATACACACACACACACATTCTCACACTCACACACACACGCACATTCTCACACACACACACACACACACACACGCACACACACATACTCACACACATTCTCTCACACACACACACACACACACACACACACACACACACACACACACACACATTCACACACATAGTCACACACACACACACACACACACACACACACACACACATTCTCACACACACACACACACACATGCTCACACACACACACACACACATACACTCACACACACACACTCTCACAAACACGCACACACAGTTGAATCGTTGTTGTCACTGACGTGTCATCTTAGAAGAACGCTAACTTTTCCTATGTTGTAATGCTAAAGTATTCCGCTGTAACTGTTAGCATGCTAACTTTGTTTTAGCTAATCCCGCAGGCGTACACTTTAGTCTCATATATTTTGTTACTTGACGCTATTTTGCAAGAATTCCGCTGTAGCTGTTAGCATGCTAACTTTGTTTTTGCTAAAAGTACTAGTATACACTTACAGTAAGTGTCATGTATTTAGTTTGTTAGCACATTTTAGCTGAAGTTTCATATACTTTGTTACTTGACGCTATTTTGCTGTCAAGCTGACTATTAGCATGCTAACTTTGTTTTAGCTAAACATGCTAGTATACACACTTACAGTAAGTGTCATATATTTAGTTTGTTAGCACATTTTAGCTGAAGTTTCATGTATTTTGTTACTTGATGCTATTTTGCAAGAATTTCGCTGTAGCTGTTAGCATGCTAACTTTGTTTTAGCTAATCCCGCAGGTGTACACTTTAGTCTCATATATTTTGTTACTTGACGCTATTTTGCAATAATTCCGCTGTAGCTGTTAGCATGCTAACTTTGTGTTAGCTAAACGTACTAGTATACACTTACAGTACGGTAAGTGTCATATATTTAGTTTGTTAGCACATTTTAGCTGAAGTTTCATGTATTTTGTTACTTGGCGCTATTTTGTAAGTATTCCGCTGTAACCGTTAGCATTCTAACTTTTTTACATCAAATTTGCAGGTATAAAGTGAGAGTCATACATTTGTCATCCAACTTTATGCTAACATACTGTTAGCATAAAGACTATAATTGTTAAATCTATGCTAACAACTCACAAAATGTGAAAAAATACGGTAGCCTGAAGGTGTGCTAATACACATTTGGAGCGGTCGAATGTGCGTCTTTTCACGGAGTGATGCATGATGGGAGGCGGCATCATGGTGAGGGTGAGGGGTTGTTTTTCAGCGGCGAGTCAGGATGCAGGAATGCACAAAGCGGGTGCAAACCTTCTTCAGAGCGCTGGCGACCTCGGACTGGGGTGACGGATCAACAAGCAACGTCTGAAAGGAGGGGCTTCCACTGTGGGAATGTTCCTGAGTGGAGCGGCCAGGCCATACAATTCCACCCATTGAACATCGCTGATGCGAAAATGGTGGCGCTGACACTCAGTTCCCATCCAAGAACTTGGGAAGTTCCACAAAGAGGACTTGTCTGACATGCCCAAATATAAACATGAGCTGGCATCTTATCAAAAAAAACGTACATAATGTAGGAGAAAATGCAATTTTGTACGAAAATGCGTGCGAATGCTGAAAAGACGGAACCAAACTGAAACGGTAACATTTAACACGCTAGCCTGATAGCGCCAGGTAACAAAACATATAACAGTTAGCATGTGTTACGTCCCGAAATGTAGGATTTTGAGGTATACGTCTAAAAATACACAAAAAAGCTAACATGCTAACATTAGCCTGCTTACAGTTAGCATGCATTAAGTACCAAAATGTACAATTCTGAGGTGTATGCCTTCAAAATTATATACACGAGCTAATATGACAATGTTAGCGTGCTAACAGCTAGCATGCGTCAAGTACAAAAATGTAGGTGCATACTTTAAAAAATGTATACAAAAGCTAACACGTTAACGTTAGCATGCAAACAGTGACTTCATGTTTACCTATGACTTCGTGTTTGCTAATTACTTCCTGAGTACTTGTGACTTCCTGTTTACTAATTACTTCCTGTGTACTTGTGACTTCCTGTTTACTGGTGACTTCATGTTTACTAATTACTTCCTGTGTACTTGTGACTTCCCGTTTACTGGTGACTTCATGTGTACATATGACTTCTTGTTTACTAATTACTTCCGATGTACTTGTGACTTCCCGTTTACATGTGACTTCGTGTTTACTAATTACTTCCTGTGGACTTGTGACTTCCTGTTTAATAATTACTTCCGATGTACTTGTGACTTCCTGTTTACTAATTACTTCCTGTGTACTTGTGACTTTGTGTTTACTAATTACTTCCTGTGTACTTGTGACTTCGTGTTTACTAATTACTTCCTGTGGACTTGTGACTTCCTGTTTAATAATTACTTCCGATGTACTTGTGACTTACTGTTTACTAATTACTTCCTGTGTACTTGTGACTTCCTGTTTACTAATTACTTCCTGTGTTCTTGTGACTTCCTGTTTACTAATTACTTCCTGTGTTCTTGTGACTTCCTGTTTACTAATTACTTCCTGTGTACTTGTGACTTCCTGTTTACTATTTACTTCCTGTGTTCTTGTGACTTCCTGTTTACTCGTGTATTCCTGTTTACCTGTTTTCAAAAATTTATACAAAAGCTAACACGTTAACGTTGGCATGCAAACAGTACACATGTGTCAAGTACCAAAATGTATGACTCTGAGGTGTATACCTTCGAAAATATATACACAAGCTAACATGCTAACATTAGCGTGCTAACAGTTAGCATGTGTCGAGTTAAAAAACATACGACTTTGAGGTGTATACCTTCGAAAATATATGAAAAAGCTCAAATGTTAACGTTAGCGTGCTGACAGGTAGCATGCGTCAAGTTAAAAAATATATGACTTTGAGGTGTAAACCTTAAAAAAATATATACAAAAGATAACATGCTAACTTTAGCGTCCTAACAGCTAGCATGTGTCAAGTACTAAAATATATAACTCTGAGGTGTATACCTTCGAAAATATATACAAAAGCTCAAATGTTAACGTTAGCGTGCTAACAGTTAGCATGCCTCAAGTACAAAAATATATGACTCTGAG
>NC_084548.2:65905000-65920000 GCF_033978685.3 Nerophis lumbriciformis
GCGTAAAGTAAGAAAACAGGACTCTTAAGTGTACATCTGTAAAATATGTTGACCTGCTAATGTAACAAATAGAGCTAAAAATTTTTTTTTTAACATGCTAACAGTTAGCATGCTAGCAACTTAACGCCAAGTAACAAAACTGGCTCTTGCATGTACACCTGCTAAATAAGCTAAAAATGTTAGCATGCTGTTATTAGCGAGATAACATGCTAACTTTTTTAGCTCATTTTGCAGATAGCGTAAAGTAAGAAAACAGGACTCTTAAGTGGATATCTGTAAAATAACCTTAAAACGCTACCATGTCGACCTGCTAATGTTAAGAAATTGAGCTAAAACATTTTTTAACATGCTAACAGTTAGCATGATAGCAATTTAACGCCAAGTAATAGAGACTGTCTCTTGCATGTACACCTGCAAAATGAGCTAAAAACGTTAGCATGCTGTTATTAGCTAGATAACATGCTAACTTTTTTAGTTCATTTTGCAGATAGCGTAAAGTAAGAAAACAGGACTCTTAAGTGGATATCTGTAAAATATGTTGACCTGCTAATGTAACAAATAGAGCTAATTTTTTTTTAACATGCTAACAGTTAGCATGCTAGCAACTTAACGCCAAGTAACAAAAGTGACTCTTGCATGTACACCTGCAAAATAAGCTAAAAAAAGTTAGCATGTTATCTCGCTAATAACAGCATGCTAACTTTTTTTAGCTTATTTTGCAGATAGCGTAAAGTAAGAAAACAGGACTCTCAAGTGTATATCTGTAAAATAACCTTAAAACGCTACCATGTCGACCTACTAATGTTAAGAAATTGAGCAAATTTTTTTTTAACATGCTAACAGTTAGCATGATAGCAACTTAACGCCAAGTAATAGAAACTGTCTCTTGCATGTACACCTGCAAATTGAGCTAAAAACGTTAGCATGCTGTTATTAGCGAGATAACATGCTAACTTTTTTAGCTCATTTTGCAGATAGCGTAGAGTAAGAAAACAGGACTCTTAAGTGGATATCTGTCAAATATGTTGACCTGCTAATGTTAACAAATTTTGCAATTTTTTTTTTAACATGCCAACAGTTAGCATGATAGCAACTTAACGCCAAGTAATAAAACTGACTCTTGCATGTACACCTGCTAAATAAGCTAAAAAAGTTAGCATGCTGTTATTAGCCAGATAACATGCTAATTTTTTTAGCTTATTTTGCAGATAGCGTAAAGTAAGAAAACAGGACTATTAAGTGTATATCTGTAAAATATGTTGACCTGCTAATGTAACAAATAGAGCTAACATTTTTTTTAACATGCTAACAGTTAGCATGATAGCAATTTAACACCAAGTAATAGAAACTGTCTCTTGCATGTACACCTGCAAAATGAGCTAAAAACGTTAGCATGCTGTTATTAGCGAGATAACATGCTAACTTTTTTAGCTTATTTTGCAGATAGCGTAAAGTAAAAAAACAGGACTCTTAAGTGGATATCCATCAAATATGTTGACCTGCTAATGTAACAAATAGAGCTAAATTTTTTTTTAACATGCTAACAGTTAGCATGCTAGCAACTTAACGCCAAGTAACAAAACTGACTCTTGCATGTACACCTGCAAAATAAGCTAAAAAAGTTAGCATGCTAACAGTCAACAAGTGAGCGAGATAATTTCAAGTATGACTCTTTCATCCATTTTCTACCGCTTGTCCCTTTTTGGGGTGGCCGAGGGTCCATTAAGGTGTATAAAAACTACAAAGTACCACTTGATGGCGTGAAAGCCAAGTGCATGCTGGGAAAGGAGAAGAAAAAACATGACAGCTTTGAAGTTTTCACGTTGGTTTTTTTTTATTTCTCCTCACATTTCACTTGGGTTCCTCAGTGACGTCATAAAAGTCTTTTTTTTGTTCTTTCTCACCAAAATAAAAGCCCCCAGACAAAACACTGACACGGTGGTCGTCTAGGTTTGGCTTGTTGACAAAAGCGACCACTTAGCAGAAACTTCCCGTGATTATTTTTTTTTTACTCTTCTTGGTGAAAGTAACTTGTTAAAAATGTCCGCCAGCGAAGGCCAAAGAAGACGGATGGCATTTATAAATAATCTGATTTCCACATAAATAGCTTCCTGGCGGCTGAGCGGACAGGAAGTAGCGAGACAATAAGATACAAATCAACATAAAAAGCTGTTAGATTATTAACATTTTTCTTATCTTACAAAAACAAAGAATTAACAGTGCAATAAAAAGGTTTCTTTTCAAACGCACGGACCCGAAGGTGGCGAGCGGGAAGGAAACATCCAGAAAGAAACGGGAGGAGGAGGAAGAGGAGAAGCTGGTGAGGGTGAGAGATGAGGATTGATGGACGGATGAGGTGATGAAGGCCGTCACCGTGACGACGCACTTCTTTATAAAAACTTCAGATCGGTAAATACAATTAGTTCTTTGCTAATTAGCTGGGGGGTGGGGGTGCTGTTTGATGGCGTATTCAATGTTTACAAAGTGTGTGGGGGCGGAGCCAGACAACTAAAGCACCGCCCCCATAAAAAAAGAAAACACTTCAATCCGGCGACCAATCAGAGCAGGGCACACGATGGCGAGTGAGGTTTGTGGACCATGTAAACAAACAGAAGACATGAGGGGGAGGGGCATGTTCATGGGGGAGTGGCTTGATCAAATGGGCGTGGCTAGGCTGTTGGGGAGGCTTGTCTTATCTCAGGAACTCCTCTTGGTCCTGGAGTGTTGGATCAGCCACTGGAGGGTGATGTCTGCAACAACAGTGAACAGGAAGTCACAGGTAAACAGGAATGCATGAGTAAACAGGAAGTCACAAGTACACAGGAAGTAATTAGTAAACAGGAAGTCACGGGGGGAGCGGCAAGTACAGAGGAAGTAATTAGTAAACAGGAAGTCACAAGTACACAGGAAGTCATTAGTAAACAGGAAGTCACCGGTAAATAGGAAGTCAAAGGTAAACAGGAAGTCACAAGAACACAGGAAGTAATTAGTAAACAGGAAGTCACAAGAACACAGGAAGTAATTAGTAAACAGGAAGTCACAAGAACACAGGAAATAATTAGTAAACAGGAAGTCACAAGTACACAGGAAGTCTTTAGTAAACAGGAAGCCACAAGAACACAGGAAGTAATTAGTAAACAGGAAGTCACAAGAACACAGGAAATCTTTAGTAAACAGGAAGTCACAAGAACACAGGAAGTAATTAGTAAACAGGAAGTCACGGGGGGAGCGGCAAGTACAGAGGAAGTAATTAGTAAACAGGAAGTCAAAGTACACAAGAAGTAATTAGTAAACAGGAAGTCACAAGTACACCGTAAGTAATTATTAAACAGGAAGTCACAAGTCCACAGGAAGTAATTAGTAAACCGGAAGTCACCGGTAAACAGGAAGTCACAAGTACATCGGAAGTAATTAGTAAACAAGAAGTCATATGTACACATGAAGTCACCAGTAAACAGGAAGTCACAAGTACACAGGATGTAATTAGTAAACAGGAAGTCACAAGTACACCGGAAGTAATTAGTAAATAGGAAGTCACCGTTAAACAGGAAGTCACAAGTACACCGGAAGTAATTAGTAAACAGGAAGTCACCAGTAAACAAGAAGTAATTAGTAAACACAAAGTCATAGGTAAACATGAAGTCACAAGTACACAGGAAGTAATTAGTAAACAGGAAGTTACAAGTACACCGGAAGTAATTAGTAAACAGGAAGTTAGGAGTACACGGGAAGTAATTAGTAAACAGGAAGTTACAAGTACACAGGAAGTAATTAGTAAACACGAAGTCATAGGTAAACATGAAGTCACCGGTAAACAGGAAGTCACAAGTACACAGGAAGTAATTAGTAAACACGAAGTCATAGGTAAACATGAAGTCACAAGTACACCGGAAGTAATTAGTAAACAGGAAGTCACAAGTACACCGGAAGTAATTAGTAAACAGGAAGTCACTGGTAAACAAGAAGTCACCGGTAAACAGGTAGTCACAAGTATACAGGAAGTATCTAGTAAACAGGAAGTGACGAGTACACGGGAAGTAATTAGTAAACAGGAAGTCACAAGTACACCGGAAGTAATTAGTAAACAGGAAGTCACTGGTAAACAAGAAGTCACAAGTACACAGGAAGTAATTAGTAAACAGGAAGTCACTGGTAAACAAGAAGTCACAAGTACACAGGAAGTAATTAGTAAACAGGAAGTCACAAGTACACAGGAAGTAATTAGTAAACAGGAAGTCACAAGTACACAGGAAGTAATTAGTAAACAGGTAGTCACAAGTACACAGGAAGTATCTAGTAAACAGGAAGTGGGAAGTAATTAGTGGTGCTGTGTGTTACCGATGTTGTCCTTCTCCTTGCAGGAAATGGAGTAGCAGCAGATCTCTCTGTCCTGGATGGCTGACAGGTTCCTAGGAAACAAAACAGACTCAGGAACCAGGAAGTGGTTTGGGCCAGAGGGGGGGCGGAGCTCGTTTTAACTCACATCCTCTCAATCAGCTCCTTCTCGTCCAGAGCGCCTGTCAGGTCCCGCTTGTTTCCCAGAACCAGAACCTGAAGACACCAGGTGACAGCAGACAATCACTACTGATGCTAATATTGACACGTGGATGTTAACTAGCAGGTTCTGCGGCGCACTCACAGGAATGCCCTGCAGCTGAGGCTTGTCCAGCAGGTTGTGGAGTTCGTTCTTGGACGCTTCGATCTTCTCCGGGTCGGCGGCGTCCACCATGTAGCTGCAAACACAAGTGTGAGCGGTGTCTCTCCACACCAGCAGGTGTCGGAGCGACGGGCGGGAGACTCACACGATGGCGCTGACTCCTCTGCAGTAACGCTCCCACATGCTCCTGAAGCGAGGCTGCCCGCCGATGTCCCACAGCTGTGCACACAACAGGACTTGTTACCATGGCGACGTGTTAATGGTGTGGACATGGTGAGAGAGAGGAGCCCACCTTGATGGTGACGTTGCCTTTAGTGATTTTCCTCATGTTGAATCCCACCGTGGGAATCATGTCTTCACTGAACTGGCCAGACTGGACACACAATAATCAATAATCAATAATCAATAACTGCTCCCAACCTAAAATACATCTTCTTGTACAAACCCCGTTTCAATATGAGTTGGGAAATTGTGTTAGATGTAAATATAAACGGAATATAATGATTTGCAAATCCTTTTCAACCCATATTCTGTTAAATGCACTACAAAGACAACATATTTCAAACTCATAAACTTTATTTTTTTGTGTGCAAATAATTAACTTAGAATTCCGTGGCTGCAACACGTGCCAAAGTAGTTGGGAAAGGGCATGTTCACCACTGTGTTAAATGGCCTTTCCTTTTAACAACACTCAGTAAACGTTTGGGAACTGAGGAGACACTTTTTTGAAGCTTCTCAGGTGGAATTCTTTCCCATTCTTGCTTGATGTACAGCTTAAGTTGTTCAACAGTCCGGGGTTCTCTGTTGTGGTATTTTAGGCTTCATAATGCGCCACACATTTTCAATGGGAGACAGGTCTGGACTACAGGCAGGTCAGTCTAGTACCCGCACTCTTTTACTATGAAGCCACGTTGATGTAACACGTGGCTTGGCATTGTCTTGCTGAAATAAGCAGGGGCGTCCATGGTAGCGTTGCTTGGATGGCAACATATGTTGCTCCAAAACCTGTATGTACCTTTCAGCATTAATGGCACCTTCACAGATGTGTAAGTGAATGAATGAATGAATGAAATAAGTTACCCATGTCTTGGGCACTAATACACCCCCATACCATCACAGATGCTGGCTTTTCAACTTTAGTGGGATTTATTTTATTGTCATTGTTCCAAAAATAATGAAATCAAATCAATGTTGTTATGAATCAGTGACCTGTTTAAGGCTCCAATTACTTCACATTAGGGCCGGGCGATATGGCCTTTTTTTTAATATTGCGATATTTTAAGGCCATATCGCGATACATGATATATATCTCGATATTTTGCCTTAGCCTTGAATGAACACTTGATGCATATAATCACAGCAGTATGATGATTCTATGTGTCTACATTAAAACATTCTTCATACTGCATTAATATATGCTACTTTAAAACTTACATGCAGAGAAGGAAATCACAGTGTTGATCTGGAAATGTTTGCCTTGGCATTTTGATGGTGTGGGCGTGTGGCACCGAACAGAGATGTTGACATGCGGAGTAAGCACTCTTCATTCTCTCGCAGGTGACTTTTCAAATGATGCTACATATTAGCAGTAATGCTACTTTTTATAGCAACGCTTTCGCCCCACACTTGACAAATTACGGTTGTCTGTTCGACATATTCCCACTTGAAGCCAAACCACCGCCAGACGATGGACCCCCTGCTGTTTTTTGGGGGAATTAATTATCCCTTCATTTGTTATCAGATTCGCACCTTATTTCTCTCGCATTACCGCTAGCATCACAGCTAACGTTAGCCATGCTGCTACCTCTTTGCTGCGCGGGGGCGTATACGTATGTGACGTATGTCGCGACAGTACGTGACGTGTGTAGAGGCTGCGCTTGCTGTCTGCGAGAAGGAGAGACAGGAAAGAGCGAGGAGAGCCTGTAGTGTAATGCCAGCAGCTAAAAGCAACTGCGTGAGAACGCATACTCGAATATCACAATGTACCGCATTTTTCGCACTATAAGGCGCACCTTCAATGAATGGCATATTTTAAAACGTTGTTCATATATAAGGCGCACCGCATTATAAGGCGCATAGAATAGACGCTACAGTAGAGGTTACGTTATGCATCCATCCCCAAACTTTTTGACTCGGGGGCCGCATTGGGTTAAAAAAAAAAAATTATATATATATATATATATATATATATATATATATATATATATATATATATATATATATATATATATATATATATATATATATATATTAGGGCTGCAACAACTAATCGATTAAATCAGTTAAATTATAATAAAAATAAACAGTTTGGGACGATGGAGGCCGGCCTGCTGCTATAAAGCGCTACTAGCCGTCCATAACCCCGAAGAGGAATTAAGCAGTGGTGAGGGGCGTTGGATGGGGATGGGGAGTGTGTTTGTATATATGCCCATTGTTCTTTGGGTGAAGTGTAAATGTTCATAAGCCCAGAGTCGTTCTGCATGCAATGCAAGCAAAGTTCGATTCCCAAGTGTCGTTGAGGAGGGGAGGAGGGAGGGAGGTCAAAAAGCGTCCATCTTTGAAATTCCTCAGGGGATGATTACGGAACAGCCTGTTCTTGTCTCAAGGCTATTCGGGGGAGTCAAATCGTAGATAAGGATTTTCGTTTTTTCTCGAACAGGCATTAACAATGACTTGTCTGTTCTATTCGTCCATACTGGCTCTCATATCTAAACCTTCCTTTATAGCAAGCTTTTCCATGATGTGATCCATTTTGCGATTCAGTTCAGAAATCGCCACAGACTGTGTTCCTACAACCCGGCCCAATCCGTCCACTGCGACGAACAGCCTTTGGGCTCCTTGAGTGGCTGCCATCGTCTTACGAATTTTACGATACACCAGAGCAATGCCCAGCCCAATCTGCAGGTGCCCCACTTAGGGATGTCCCGATCCGATATTTGGATCGGATCGGCTGCCGATATTTGCCAAAAATTGCGTATCGACAAGGCATGGGAAAATGCCGATCCAGATCCAGTTTAAAAAAAACTCCGTTCTGCATTTTCCAGCACACCTTCAACACATCCACAGGCACGCAGTTGCTTTTAGCTGCTGGCATTACACGACAGGCTCTTCTCACTCTTTCCTGTGTCTCCATCTCACAGACAGCAGCGCACCTTCTTACACACGTCACATACTGTCACGACATACGTCACATACTGTCACGTCATACGTCACATACGTATACGTCCTCCCCGAGCAGAGAGGTAGCAGCATGGCTAACGTTAGCTGTGATGCTAGCGCAGCCGTGCGAGGAACGTTCTCTCTAAGGTGCGCGCTTGTGCAATTGCGCACTGTTTAAACGTCCTCTGCGCATAGCAAATCTATGCCACACACAAAATCTAATAAAAAAATAAGCGCATAACAATTTTCAACACACCGACACGACAGAGAAAACAGTTTTCGTCATCATTGTTCAAATATTGTGACGTCTGTCAAGACGCTTATCTCCATTCGGTGCCACACGCCCACACCATCAAAATGCCGAGGCAAAAATTTCCACATCAACACCGTATGAAAAAATTAGTGATTTTTTTAGTTGTGATTTCCTTCTCTGCATGAAAGTTTAAAAGTAGCATATATTAATGCAGTATGAAGAAGAATGTTTTAATGTAGACATGCAAGCCTTGAAAGAACATTTTGAAAATCAAGACTACATTTCCTGCAAATGGGTGGATTTCTACCCTATATTTTAACTGTAGATTTATTCTAATATCAAACTCTTTTGGCTGTCTTTTTGACACTTACATCCGGCGCCACCCTCCACACCCTGGATTATAAATAATGTAAATAATTCAATGTGATTATCTTGTGTGATGACTGTATTATGATGATAGTATATATCTGATAGTATATATCTGTATCATGAATCAATTTAAGTGGACCCCGACTTAAACAAGTTGAAAAACTTATTGGGGTGTTACCATTTAGTGGTCAATTGTACGGAATATGTACTTCACTGTGCAACCTACTAATAAAAGTCTCAATCAATCAATCAAAACACATAGAATCATCATACTGCTGTGATTATATGCATCAAGTGTTCATTCAAGGCTAAGGCAAAATATCGAGATATATATCGTGTATCGCAATATGGCCTTAAAATATCGCAATATTAAAAAAAAGGCCATATTGCCCAGCCCTAGTTCAATGATGCCATTTCTGTTTGTCATGTATAATTTTGTCTATTTTGTGTTTATCCTTGAATAAACAGGTCAGTTTCTTGTTACCAACCATTGTGTATTATTCAAACTCCCCTAATTCAGCTGGCTAGTTGTTATCAAGAGTACTAAAACCCTTTTCAACATGATTCTGACAATTAAGTAGGCTAAATAACTTTAAACTTTAATACAAGCTCGGATAGGCCAGTATCGGTATCGGTCAGTATCGGTATCGGATCGGAAATGCAAAAACAATATCGGTATCGGATCGGAAGTGCAAAAACCTGGATCGGGACATCCCTAGCCCCACTATCATGGTTCCAAATAAGTAGATGTCTTCCACGTCCTTGATGGAAAGGACCGAGAGGCACATGATTCTCCATTTATCCCAGGAATCTCTCACGTACCCCGCAGCAATGGTTCCATCAGAGCAGCCAGGCTCCCCAGAGCCTCTTTTCCTCGTCGAAAAGATTGTGTCAATAGAGTCGAGAGTCCAGCTAATCAATTCCATGGCTGATGATTAGATTTGGAGGACAGCGCAAAGAAAGAGGCTTCCAAAAATGACAAGACAAGACAAAAAAGAGAGAGCAAGCAGGAAAAGACGGGAGGAGAAAAAAATGCGACCGCCCCTCACCAGAGGCAAGACAGAAGACAAACAAATGGAAATCAAAACGTCTCGCGTAGTCATATATCCCAGCATGCACCGCACGCTTCTTCTTCTACGGGGGCGGTTGCTTACCGTAGAAGAAAAACTTCTCCTTCTACGGGGGAAAATGAAGTCGGCGGCTGCTTACCGTAGTTGCGATTGATTGAAACTTTTACCTGTTGGAGGCTCAATATTGGTCCATATATAAGGCGCACCGGATTATAAGGCGCACTGTCAGCTTTTGACAAAATTGGAGGTTTTTAGGTGCGCCTTATAGTGCGGAAAATACAGTACCGGTAGTCATTTTCTATATCGCAGAGACAAACCCGCGATATATCGCGCATATCGATATGTCGCCCAGCCTTACTTCACATCAAATATTCCACTTTTTGGGGGGAGGAAATACTCAGCATGTTGTGTTTTTGCCATATAAAACAGGGTTTTGACAAAAAAGGCATAAAACATTAAAAAAACATATCAACATATTTATATCAACAGACCAGAAGTTGATCTACAGATTTAAGCGTTGACCCCGAAAGGGACAAGCAGTAGAAAATGGATGGATGGATAACATTTTTAGACTGAAGCCTTTGTTAGATGACAATAGCACTTTAGATCTATTTCAGTCTGGATACAAAGCTTTGCAAGGTGCTGAATCTGCACTTTTAAAGGTTTTTAATGACTGATTCTGGCAGCTCTGCCATTTTAGTACTTTTAGATCTCACAGCTGCCTTTGACACAACTCTTTTAGAGCGCCTGAGAGACTGTGTGGGTGTCAGGGGGACTGCACTGGAGTGGTTCACATCCTACTTGTCAGAGAGGTCCTTCTCTGTCAGGCTCGGGGACGCCAGCTCTTCTTCTGCTCCGCTTTACTGCGGTGTCCCCCAGGGATCTATTCTGGGCCCCATCCTGTTTGCTCTTTATCTCTTCCCTCTTGGAGAGATTTTTAAGAGGCATGGAGTGTCCTATCATTTTTATGCAGACAAATGCCAAATTTATATGCCGATTTCAAAAGGCCACAGCCCCCTGACACCCCTTCTCAACAGTCCATGCGACGTCAAGGCTTGGTTAGCCCAGAATTTGTATATAATGACTGAGGGAAAAACGGAAATTTTAGTTTTTAGTCCAGCCCTCATTGACTTGGGACTAGAGATGTCCGATAATGGCTTTTTGCCGATATCCGATACTGTCCAACTCTTTAATTACCGATACCGATATCAACCATAAACAATATCGGTTCGCAGCCGAGTGTGAAGCGACTGGGATGGGAATCAGCACCTCCAAATCCGAGTCCATGGTTCTCGCCCGGAAAAGGGTGGAGTGCCATCTCCGGGTTGGGGAGGAGATCTTGCCCCAAGTGGAGGAGTTCAAGTACCTCGGAGTCTTGTTCACGAGTGAGGGAAGAGTGGATCATGACATCGACAGGCGGATCGGTGCGGCGTCTTCAGTAATGCGGACGCTGTATCGATCCGTTGTGGTGAAGAAGGAGCCGAGCCAGAAGGCAAAGCTCTCGATTTACTGGTCGATCTACGTTCCCATCCTCACCTATGGTCATGAGCTTTGGGTCATGACCGAAAGGACAAGATCACGGGTACAAGCGGCCGAAATGAGTTTCCTCCGCCGGGTGGCGGGGCTCTCCCTTAGAGATAGGGTGAGAAGCTCTGTCATCCGGGGGGAGCTCAAAGTAAAGCCGCTGCTCCTCCACATCGAGAGGAGCCAGATGAGGTGGTTCGGGCATCTGGTCAGGATGCCACCCGAACGCCTCCCTCGGGAGGTGTTTCGGGCACGTCTGACCGGTAGGAAGACCCAGGACACGTAGGGAAGACTATGTCTCCCGGCTGGCCTGGGAATGCCTCGGGATCCCCCGGGAGGAGCTGGATGAAGTGGCTGGGGAGAGGGAAGTCTGGGCTTCCCTGCTTAGGCTGCTGCCCCCGCGACCCGACCTCGGATAAGCGGAAGAAGATGGATGGATATCAACCGATACCGACATCAACCGATGTATACAGTCGTGGAATTAACACATTATTATGCCTAATTTGGACAACCAGGTATGGTGAAGAACACATTATTATGCCTAATTTGGACAACCAGGTATGGTGAAGATAAAGCACTTTTAAAAAAAAATTAAAAAAAATAAAATAAGATAAATAAAAACATTTTCTTGAATAAAAAAGAAAGTAAAACAATATAAAAACAGTAAATTAATGAAAATTAGTAAAATTAACTGTTAAAGGTTAGTACTATTAGTGGACCAGCAGCACGCACAATCATGTGTGCTTACGGACTGTATCCCTTGCAGACTGTATTGATATATATTGATATATAATGTAGGAACCAGAATATTAATAACAGAAAGAAACAACCCTTTTGTGTGAATGAGTGTAAATGGGGGAGGAAGGTTTTTTTGGGTTGGTGCACTAATTGTAAGTGTATCTTGTGTTTTTTATGTTGATTTAATATAAAATAAATTAAAAAAAATAAAAAATAACGATACCGATAATAAAAAAAACAATACCGATAATTTACTATATTACATTTTAACGCATTTATCGGCCGATAATATCGGACATCTCTACATGGGACCATTGCAAAATGAAGTGCGCCCCAAAGTCACCACTATAGACAGTTATCTTAAACTTGACAAACAAGTCAATGGCGTTTTAAAATCGTGTTTTTATCATCTTCGTCTTTTAGCAAAAGTAAAACCGTATTTATCTTGAAACCTTTCTGAACAAGTCGTGCATGCTTTTATTTTAAGTCGCTGGGACTACTGCAATGCACTTTATGCTGGCATTAGCCAAAAAGCTCTTTCCTGGTTTCAGTGAGTCCAGAAGGCGGCAGCACGACTTTTAACAGGGGCCAGGAGACGCCAGCATATAACCCCAATTCTTCAGACTTTGCACTGGCTCCCTGTTCATTTTAGAATTGATTTTTAAATGTTGCGGTTTGGTTTTCAAGCTCTGCATGGACTGGCACCTCATTATAGCTCGGACCTTATCCAAATTTACACTCCTGCGCGCGCTCTGAGGTCCGAGAGCCAGCTCCAGCTCGTGGTGCCTAAGACGAGACTTAAAACCAGGGGAGACAGGGCTAAGCTCTGGAACACTCCGCCACTCCATGTTCCAACTGCTGTGTCTTAAGTCTCGTTTTAAGACCCTCTTTTACTCTCTGGCTTTTAACACTACGTGAGTTGTGTGGTCCTCTTGTGTTTTTACATTTTTATTTCTATTTATTGTTTTAATTGGTTTTACCTAGAGATGTCGATAAATGCTTTAAAATGTAATATCGGAAATTATCGGTATTGTTTTTTTTATTATCGGTATCGTTTTATTTTTATTTTTTATTTATTAAATCAACATAAAAAACACAAGATACACTTACAATTAGTACACCAACCCAAAAAACCTCCCTCCCCCATTCACACTCATTCACACAAAAGGGTTGTTTCTTTCTGTTATTAATATTCTGGTTCCTACATTATATATCAATATATATCAATACAGTCTGCAAGGGATACAGTCCGTAAGCACACATGATTGTGCGTGCTGCTGGTCCACTAATAGTACTAACCTTTAACAGTTAATTTGACTCATTTTCATTAATTACTAGTTTCTATGTAACTGTTTTTATATTGTTTTACTTTCTTTTTTATTCAAGAAAATGTTTTTAATTTATTTATCTTATTTTATTTATTTATTTTTTAAAGTACCTTATCTAACCTTTAACAGTTCATTTTACAAATTTTCATTAATTTACTGTTTTTATATTGTTTTACGTTCTTTTTTATTCAAGAAAATGTTTTTAATTTATTTTATTTTATTATTTTTTAACCATACCTGGTTGTCCAAATTAGGCATAATAATGTGTTAATTCCACGACTGTATATATCGGTATCGGTAATTAAAGAGTTGGACAATATCGGAATATCGGATATCAGCAAAAAGCCATTATCGGACATCCCTAGTTTTACCCTTTAACATCGTTTTTAATCATATTTATTTTTATATTGATTTATTTTGTTTTTATCCAGTCATTGGTGGCGCTGAGGATAGTATTTGAATCTTGTTTTTAATATTTTTGTGCAGCACTTTGGAAACATTTTTGTTGTTTAAATGTGCTATATAAATAAAGTGGATTGGATTGGATTTTAGGACTGAGACCCTTCCAGGTCCCTGAGTCCATCTCGTCTCCATTACTGTAACGTATGGCTGGGCGATCGAATATACTCGATATATCGCGGGTTTGTCTCTGTGCGATATAGAAAATGACTATATCGTGATATTCGAGTATGCTTTTAGCTGCGGGCATTACATTACAGGCTTGTATCACTCTTTCGTGTCTCTCCTTCTCACAGAGACATAAGACAAGCGCACCTTTTTACATACGTCACAGAGTGTCGCGCGTGCAACGTCATACGCCCTCGCGCAGCAGGGAGGTAGCAGCATAGGTAAAATTAGCTGTGGTGCGAGTGGTAATACAAGAGAAAGAAGGTGCGAATCTGGTAACAAAGGAAGGAAGAAGAATTAATTCCCATAAGAAAAACAGCAGGGGGTCCATCGTCTGGCGGTGGTTTGGCTTCAAGCGGGAAGATGTTGAACAGACAACCGTAATATGTCAAGTATGCGGCAAAAGCGTTGCTACAAAAAGTAGCATTACTGCTTATTTGTAGCATCATTTGAAAAGTCATCCGCTAGAGAATGAAGAGTGTTTACTCCGCATGTCAACATCTCCGTTCGGTGCCACACCCACAAAATGCCCAAACAACCATTTCCACATCAACACCGTATGAAAAAAATAGTCAACAACAGAAGGAGATAACGTCCGCAGGAACCTACCACATAGTGAAGGACATACACTAATTGATTTTCTATTATGCAGCTCATTTTTATTTGACACTTATTGAAATATCTTGTGTGACATTATGCACTAAAGTGCACTTTATTTGTTTTCAACTATTGTAGTGGCGTTCTGTACAAAAAGTGCACTTTAATTTAGTGTTGTTTTGATATGTCATCTTAGTGACATCATGCACAAAAGTGCACTAATAGCTTGTTTTAAAATGTCTCTGACAATCTTGCACGTTTTGTTTTGGAAATGACATGAATGTTTGTGCCACTGCTTAATAAATACACTTTTGACTTTGTTGTGATTTCCCTCTCTGCATGAAAGTTTAAAAGTAGCATATATTAATGCAGTATGAAGAGGAATGTTTAAATGTCGACACATAGAATCATCATACTGCTGTGATTATATGCATCAAGTGTTCATTCAAGGCTAAGGCAAAATATCGACATATATATTATGTAAACATATCGAGATATTAATTAAAAGGCCATATCGCCCAGCCCTAACTGAGGCCCTTCCATGTCCCTGAGTTCGTCTCGTCTCCATTACATAAGGTATTATTTTGGGGTCTCCCTATGTCTAGCATTAAAAGATTACAGTTGGTACAAAATGCGGCTGCTAGACTTTTCACAAGAACCAGAAAGTTTGATCATATT
>NC_084548.2:65927500-65947500 GCF_033978685.3 Nerophis lumbriciformis
TATATAGGCATACCTTGGTAAAATGTCTCCTCTTTAGTTTTGGGCGTACATTAGGCTGCTAAGCATGCTCTACTTATTTTCACTAGTATAACCATTGCTAGCGTTGGTTGTAGTTGGTTTTAGTTTTAGTTTTCTGATAGTACTGACAATAACCATATGATGTTGTGATATTGTACGCAGGCATGACCTACGTCTTCCTGAAAATAGCCTCATTTCTGTGTTGGCTAGAGAATTGTTATTGACAAAACGCTTGTCTATTCAGCTATTATGGTCCCAGACCTCAACCCCTAGTAAGAGGCAGTGGAAGTTTGAAGTTCCTTGGAGTAGCCCAGTCCATCCAGCTGGATTTGGCTGCGTATCTGGCAACCTCAGTCAGGGCGAGGAATTTTGACCGTGATTGCAGTACCATTTCTGGCCACATTAATACATATGGCTCTTTTAAATAAACCAAAAAAAAATCAAAAACAAAAAACGTTTTTTTTTTTTAAATTTTTTATGACGGAGACCCGGGACTAAACTTGAGGGGAGCCCTAAGGGTAAAAAAAAATCTTGAAAAATATTAAAATGCCTCCCCACATGCTCTACTTATTTTCACTAGTATAACCATTGCTAGTAGAGATGTCCGAACATAATTGAATTCTGTTGACAAAGATTGTTTTATTTAGAGATGTCCGATAATATCGGCCTGCCAATATTTTTGGCTGATAAATGCGTTAAAATGTAATATCGGAAATTATCGGTATCTGTGTTTTTATTATCAGTATCGTTTTTTAAATTTTTTTATTTTTATTAAATCAACATAAAAAACACAAGATACACTTACAATTAGTGCACCAACCCAAAAAACCTCCCTCCCCTATTTACACTCATTCACACAAAAGGGTTGTTTCTTTCTGTTATTAATATTCTGGTTCCTACATTATATATCAATCTTTTTTTTTTAAAGTACCTTATCTTCACCATACCTGGTTGTCCAAATTAGGCATAATAATGTGTTAATTCCACGACTGTATATATTGGTTGATATCGGTATCGGTTGATATCAGTATCGGTAATTAAAGAGTTGGACAATATTGGATATCGGCAAAAAGCCATTATCGGACATCCCTAATTGATAGCGCTGGTTGTAGTTGGTTTTAGTCTTTGTTTTCTGATAGTACTGACAATAACCATTAGGGGTGTGGGAAAAAAATCGATTTGAATTCAAATCGCGATTCTCACGTTGTGCGATTCAGTATCGATTGTCATTTTTCAAAAATCAATTTTTTTAATTAATTTAAAAAAAAAAAAATTTTTTAATTTTTGTTGTAATTAATCAATCCAACAAAACAATACACAGCAATACCATAACAATGCAATCCAATTCAAAAACCGACCCAGCAACACTCAGAACTGCAATAAACAGAGCAATTGAGAGGAGACACAAACGACACAGAACAATCCAAAAGTAGTGAAACAAAAATGAATATTATCAACAACAGTATCAATATTAGTTAAAATTTCAACATAGCAGTGATTAAAGATCCCTCAATGACATTATCATTAGACATTTATAAAAAAAAAAAAAGAACAATAGTGTCACAGTGGCTTACACTTGCATCGCATCTCATAAGCTTGACAACACACTGTGTCCAATATTTTCACCAAGATAAAATAAGTCATATTTTTGGTTCATTTAATAGTTAAAACAAATTTACATTATTGCAATCAGTTGATAAAACATTGTCCTTTACAATTATAAAAGCTTTTTACAAAAATCTACTACTCTGCTTGCATGTCAGCAGACTGGGGTAGATCCTGCTGAAATCCTATGTATTGAATGAATAGAGAATCCTTTTGAATCGGGAAAATATAGTTTTTGAATCGAGAATCGCGTTGAATCGAAAAAAAAAAAAATCGATTTATAATCGAATCGTGACCCCGAGAATCGATATTGAATCGAATCGTGGGACACCCAAAGACTCGCAGCCCTAATAACCATATATATGATTGTTGTGATATTGTACGCAGGCATGACGTACTTCTTCCTGATAATAGCCTCATTTCTGTGTAAAATGTGTTGATTATAGCGAGCTGGATTCGGCTGCGTATCTGGCAACCTACAGAATTTGGACCGTAATTGCAGTACCATTTCTGGCCACATTATTACATATGGCTCCTTTAAATAAACCAATAAAAATAAAAATACATTTTTTAAACATTTTTATGACTGAGACCAGACTTGAGGGGAGCCCTCAGGGTTGAAAAAAATCTAGAAAAATATCAAAATGCCCACCCGCATGCTCTACTTATTTTCACCAGTATAACCATTGCTAGCGTTGGTTGTAGTCTATTTTTTCTGATAGTACTGACAATAACCATACATATGATTGTTGTGATATTGTACGCAGGCAGGACGTACTGAAAATAGCCTAATTTCTGTGTAAAATGTGTTGATTATAGCGAGCTGGATTCGGCTGCGTATCGAGCAACCTACAGAATTTGGACCGTAATTGCAGTACCATTTCTGGCCACATTATTAAATATGGCTCCTTTAAATAAACCAATAAAAATAAAAATACATTTTTAAAACATTTTTATGACTGAGACCAGACTTGAGGGGAGCCCTCAGGGTTGAAAAAAATCTAGAAAAATATCAAAATGCCCCCCCGCATGCTCTACTTATTTTCACCAGTATAACCATTGCTAGCGTTGGCTGTAGTCTTTTTTTTCCTGATAGTACTGACAATAACCATACATATGATTGTTGTGATATTGTACGCAGGCATGACGTATTGAAAATAGCCTAATTTCTGTGTAAAATGTGTTGATTATAGTGAACTGGCAACCTCAGTCAGGGAGAGAGGACTACAGAATTTGGGCCGTGATTGCAGTACCATTTCGGGTCATATTATTACATATAGCTCCTTTAAATAAACCAAAATTAATCCATAAAAAAAAAGAAAAAGTTAAAAAAAAAATTATGACGGAGACCCGGGACCAAACTTGAGGGGAGCTCTTAGGGTTAAAAAAAAAGGCCCCCGCATGCTTTGATTAGTCAGTGTGTGGCCCTCAGTGGAAAGTCCGGACACCCCAGGACTAAACAGTAAAACCAAGCAGAGTTTGACACTATTTTCGACACATTTTCTGGCAAAGTTCTTGACTTTCAGTGAAGACTATTACTTGAGATTCAAGAGGCAGTCAGTGTCTGGTCTGTGTGGGCTTCTACTGGCCTGAGGTTCTTCAAAGGTTCTCCGGGTTCTTTCCGTCTGTCACTCTGGGCGTCCAGTTGGAGGTTTTGAAGCCCTTCACTCACCTGATGTTCCAAGTGCTTCTGATTGTCTTGATCCTGAGAAAAATCCAAACCGCTCGTTATAGGCGGTGGCTGGAGGCGGAGTCAGCATGGGGAAGGGGGGGTGAGTGTACCTGCTGCTGTTGTAGCTGGGAGCTGAACCGAGCCAGGGCCGTGTAGAGGAACTGGTACTGCTCCGGGGTTTGGATCATGCCCCCCCTGCGCAGGACGGGAGGAGCCAGTCAGCGAGCGAGACGTCACGTGACTTCCTGCCACAAACCTGTCCAGCCGGAGCCGACACACCGTCTCCAGAACGTCCACCCGACCCGTTTGGCGCAGCTGCCGGCAGCCGACGCTGCTGGCGATGAAACAGCCCGTCCTCCCGACGCCGGCGCTGCGGAGGAAGTCCGGTCCGATGAGGAATCGAGGAGTGAGGAGACAAGAAGGTACCTGCAGTGGACGATGATGGGTCCGAGCTGGGGAAGGACGGCGGCTCTGAGGGACTCGCTGTAGGACTCCACCTCCTCCACCAGGCGCAGCAGAGGAGCGGTGCATTGTGGGACGTGGTGGTCGGGCCAGGACGTGAACCAGTAGTGTCTGACAGGACGACGCTCCCGACACAGCTGCAAGATCACCAGCATTTACTACACAACTAATAATAATTAGTGCTTACGGACTGTATACCTTGCAGACTGTATTGATATATATTGATATATAATGTAGGAACCAGAATATTAATAACAGAAAGAAACAACCCTTTTGTGTGAATGAGTGTAAATGGGGGAGGAAGATTTTTTGGGTTGGTGCACTAATTGTAAGTGTATCTTGTGTTTTTTGTGTTGATTTAATAATAAAAACAAAAACAAAAAACATATCGATAATAAAAAAACCGATACCGATAATTTCCGATATTACATTTTAACGCATTTATCGGCCGATAATATCAGCAGGCCGATATTATCGGACATCTCTAATAATAATAATAATAGATTTTATTTGTAAAAAGCACTTTACATTGAGTAAACAACTTCAAAGTGCTACAATGTATTAAAAAAACAAAAACAAAATAAAACCATCTTCCGCTTTCCGAGGTCGGGTCGCGGGGGCGGCAGCCTAAGCAGGGAAGCCCAGACTTCCCTCTCACCGGCCACTTCGTCCAGCTCTTCCCGGGGGATCCCGAGGCGTTCCCAGGCCAGCCGGGAGACATAGTCTTCCCAACGTGTCCTGGGTCTTCCCCGTGCCCTAAACACCTCCCTAGGGAGGCGTTCGGGTGGCATCCTGACCAGATGCCCGAACCACCTCATCTGGCTCCTCTCCATGTGGAGGAGCAGCGGCTTTACTTTGAGCTCCCCCCGGATGACAGCTTCTCACCCTATCTCTAAGGTAGAGCCCCGCCACCCGGCGGAGGAAACTTATTTCGGCCGCTTGTACCTGTGATCTTGTCCTTTCGGTCATAACCCAAAGCTCATGACCATAGGTGAGGATGGGAACGTAGATCGACCGGTAAATTGAGAGCTTTGCCTTCCGGCTCAGCTCCTTCTTCACCACAACGGATCGATACAGCGTCCGCATTACTGAAGACGCCGCACCGATCCGCCTGTCGATCTCACGATCCACGCTTCCTTTACTTCCTTCCCTCACTCGTGAACAAGACTCCGAGGTACTTGAACTCCTCCACTTGGGGCAGGGTCTCCTCCCCAACCCGGAGATGGCACTCCACCCTTTTCCGGGCGAGAACCATGGACTCGGACTCGGAGGTGCTGATTCTCATCCCAGTCGCTTCACACTCGGCTGCGAACCAATCCAGCGAGAGCTGAAGATCCTGGCCAGATGAAGCCATCAGGACCACATCATCTGCAAAAAGCAGAGACCTAATCCTGCAGCCACCAAACCGGATCCCCTCAACGCCTTGACTGCGCCTAGAAATTCTGTCCATAAAAGTTATGAACAGATTCGGTGACAAAGGGCAGCCTTGGCGGAGTCCAACCCTCACTGGAAACGTGTCCGACTTACTGCCGGCAATGCAGACCAAGCTCTGACACTGATCATACAGGAAGCGGACTGCCACAATCAGACAGTCCGATACCCCGTACTCTCTGAGCACTCCCCACAGGACTTCCCAAAGGACACGGTCGAATGCCTTCTCCAAGTCCAAAAAACACATGTAGACTGGTTGGGCAAACTCCCATGCACCCTCAAGGACCCTGCCGAGAGTATAGAGCTGGTCCACAGTTCCACGACCAGGACAAAAACCACACTGTTCCTCCTGAATCCGAGGTTCGACTATCCGGCGTAGCCTCCTCTCCAGTACACCTGAATAGACCTTACCGGGAAGGCTGAGGAGTGTGATCCCACGGTAGTTAGAACAAACAAAACAAACAAAATAAAAAGCTAATAAAAAAAATAAAAAAATAAAAACTAGAACAGCCAAATAGCTAAAACTAGTATGCATATATCTAAACTCAACTCACCTGTGCAACACGCTCACATGCACGCTTTTCTGAACACGTCGCCAACTAGTGGCTTGGCATGCACATTACACCCCGTTGGTGAAGGACAAAAAGTGATTGTTGTCGTCATGGAAACACACCAGCTGCCAGCTGTCAAACTCACATCATTTGATAAAGCCCGCAATAATAAGCCTAGGACTTTTTTTTTTTACTAAATCTTTCCATTTTGACAGAAAAAATACATGTACTGCATGCATGTACTTTGTACTATGATCTTATAAAGCACCAAATATATTATCACACATTCCAAACCATTTTATGTTCAAATAAAAATAAGTACTTAAATATCTGTTGGACTAGTGCTTTCAAAGCAAGTTATCCATTAAAGTTAAAAAAAAGGTTTTTATTTAATTTATAGTAATACACCGTAGAAACAACCGAATACTTTACTGAAAACACTGTAGTAAACCCCCCCCCATTTACAGTAACACACCGTAAAAACAACAACCATAGACTACCTAAAAAAAAAACAGTAGTATCGTTTTTTTTTCCCATTTACAATAATACACCGTAAAAACAACTGTAGACTTTAACCCCAAAAAACAGTAGTACTGTTTTTTTTAACCATTTACAGTAATACAAAAACAACAACCGAAAATGTTATTGTAAAAAACAACAGTACCGTTTTTTTTATTCATTTACAGTAATACACCGTAAAAACAACAACCGGAGACTTTACCCCAAAAAACTATTTTGCTGAAATAAGCAGGGGCGTCCATGGTAACGTTGCTTGGATGGCAACATATGTTGCTCCAAAACCTGTATGTACCTTTCAGCATTAATGGTGCCTTCACAGATGTGTAAGTTACCCATGTCTTGTACACTAATACACCCCCATACCATCACAGATGCTGGCTTTTACACTTTGCGCCTAGAACAATCCGGGTGGTTCTTTTCCTCTTTGGTATGGAGGCCACGACGTCCACAGTTTCTAAAAACAATTTGAAATGTGGACTCGTCAGACCACAGAACACTTTTACACTTTACATGAGTCCATCTCAGATGAGCTTGGGTCCAGCAAAACGTTTTTGGGTGTTGTTGATAAATGGCTTTGCATAGTAGAGTTTTAACTTGCACTTACAGATGTAGCGACCAACTGTAGTTACTGACAGTGGTTTTATCAAGTGTTCCTGAGCCCATGTGGTGATATCCTTTTAGGGCTGCAACAACTAATCGATTAAATCGATTATAAAAATAGTTGGCGATTAATTTAGTCATCGATTCGTTGGATCTATGCTATGCGCATGCGCAGAGGCTACTTTTTTTTAAAATATATATTTTTTTATAAACCTTTATTTATAAACTGCAACATTTACAAACAGCTGAGAAACAATAATCATATATATATATTAATATGTAATAATGTTTTTTTTCCCAATAAAATACTGGAAAGGATAGAAATGCAGTTTGTCCCTTTTATACGATTATTAATCGATTAATCGAAGTAATAATTGACAGATTAATCGATTATCAAATTAGTTGTTAGTTGCAGCCCTATATCCTTTACACACTGATGTCGCTTTTTAATGCAGTACCGCCTGAGGGATCCAAGGTCACGGGCAGTGATTTCTCCAGATTCTCTGAACCTTTTGATGATATTACGGTGCGTAGATGGTGAAATCCTTAAATTCCTTGCAATAGCTGGTTGAGAAATGTTGTTCTTAAACAATTTGCTCAGGCATTTGTTGACAAAGTGGTGACCCTCACCCCATCCTTGTTTGTGCATGACTGAGCATTTCATGGAAGCTGCTTTTATACCCAATCATGGCACCCACCTGTTCCCAATTAGCCCGTTCACCTGTGGGATGTTCCAAATAAGTGTTTGATGAGCATTCCTCAACTTTATCAGTCTTTTTTGCCACTTGTGCCAGCTTTTTTGAAACATGTTGCAGGCATCAAATTCCAAATGAGCTAATATTTGCAAAAAAAATAAAGTTTATCAGTTGGAATGTTAAATATGTTGTCTTTGCAGTCTATTCAACTGAATATAGGTTGAAAAGGATTTGCAAATCATTGTATTCTGTTTTTATTTACCATTTACACAACGTGACAACTTCACTGCTTTTGGGGTTTGTAGATATAAGCAGGTGCCATCAGGTAAAAAAGTAACTTTTGCACAATTTAAGTGAGTGGACCTTGTTGAGTTCTGCTGCAGGTCACATGACACCAACCTCTATCTCCATGTCAGTGACAGTGAAGCCGTCTTTGTCTTGAGTGTCTGTGACTCGCAGTCGAAATCGTCCAAACTGATCCGTCACTTCCTCCGTTGGCGCCGCCTCCTCTTCTTCGTCGCGCTCCCTCCCACCCGCCCTGTGGCTGGTGTGCAGCCAATACCGCTCACACTTCTGGACACACACACATAAAGTTTCCACCGTACCGACAGCAGAGTACAAATGCATCGACAGTACAAACTGTCGCCACGGCGACCTCGTTGGCCTCCTTCAGCCTCGTCACCATGACGATGACCCGGCTCCTCTCCTGCCACACCATGTCCCAGAAGTCCCCCACCGTGTGCACCATCGGCCCCTGAGTGGCGATGTAGGCCCTCGGAGCGCCTCCGTAACCCTGGGGGATAGACGGAGGCGGGGTTTCACATCTGTGTGCGTGTAGGAGGGTAATACTTCCTCCATCACTTCCTGTGGTTTTCTTGGTCGACTCCCATACTAACCAAACCAACTACCAAGTAGTCCCAGGTGGGCGTAGACAACCACAACCCATCCCACCCGGCACCTTCACTAGTTTATGGCCTGATGAAGCACACAGGAGCAGGAATGTGCAATTGTGCCTGTCATTCACACGTATGTTTTTCTTGTTTTTATGCATTCTAAATGGTAAATAAACACCGGCAAGAGTCAGCTAACAATAAATGTCATGGGAGTCGCTCTATCCCGCCAATAAAGGGCTCTAAAAAACATCCAAAAACGTCCATCAAGGTTTTATATACAGGCTGTAAGTATGTATATATGTAATGTAGTAACATTCATAATAACATGTAATATATATACATGATGTAAGTATATATGTCATGTAGTAACATTCATAGTAACACGTAATATATATACATGATGTAAGTATATATGTAATGTAGTAACATTCATAACATGTAATATATACATGATGTAAGTATATATGTCATGTAGTAACATTCATAATAACATGTAATATATACATGATGTAAGTATATATGTCATGTAGTAACATTCATAATAACATGTAATATATACATGATGTAAGTATATATTTCATGAAGTAACATTCATAATAACATGTAATATATACATGATGTAAGTATATATGTGATGTAGCAACATTCATAATAACATGTAATATATACATGATGTAAGTATATATGTCATGTAGTAACATTCATAATAACAAGTAATATTTACCGTATTTTTCGGTGTATAAGTCGCACTGGAGTATAAGTCGCACCTGCCCAAAATGCATAATAAAAAAGGAAAAAAAACATATATAAGTCGCACTGGAGCCCGGCCAAACTATTAAAAAAAACTGCAACTTATAGTCCGAAAAATACGATACATGATGTAAGTATATATGTGATGTAGTAACATTCATAATAACATGTAACATATACATGATGTATGTATATATGTGATGTAGCAACATTCATAGTAACACGTAATATATAAATGATGTAAGTATATATGTCATGTAGTAACATTCATAATAACATGTAATATATACATGATGTAAGTATATATGTCATGAAGTAACATTCATAATAACATGTAATATATACATGATGTAAGTATATATGTCATGTAGTAACATTCATAATAACATGTAATATATACATGATGTAAGTATATATGTCATGTAGTAACATTCATAATAACATGTAATATATACATGATGTAAGTATATATGTCATGTAGTAACATTCATAATAACATGTAATATATACATGATGTAAGTCACAGGTGTCAAAGTCAAGGCCCGGGGGCCAGATGCGGCCCGCCACTTCATTTTATTTGGCCCTGGAAAGCCTTGAAATAATATGTATCAATAAAGTACTGTAACTTCTTACTAAATGTATTCTTTCTTTCTATTTTGGGAGAAAAAAAATATATGTACTCCATGTAATCGCAAATGATGTTCACTTAAATATTGTCTAATTATGCAAAAATATATGATCAAAGCACTCTTTAAATAGAAATAAATACTAATAATGATTTCAAAGCAATTTATCCATCGAATTGTGCAATGTAAAAGTAGCAATAGATTTCATGGTCAAATTGTGAAATTTATTGTGTTTGGTTTTTACAGCATTTTTCTCTAAATAAAAAAACAGTACTTTTTTTACTGTAATAAACTGTGGTGCCCTTTTTTGGCATTTACAGTAATACACCGAAAAATCTACAATTGTTGATTTGCGGTACAAATAAACTGGCAGCTCAGGTGCCAAAACTTTACTGTAAAATTGCAGTTTTTTTTATTTACAGTAAAAAAAACAAATGTAAATTTTACAGTAAAAATGTTTTTACAGTAAAATACACTACATTTTGAGGTGAAATTATTGCAACTTACCATATTTTGTTTACATTTTACTTAAAAAAAAAAAATCTAATAAAATGCATTAAAATTGGTGTAATAATAGTATTCACTGTTAGATGCGGCCCTCTGGGGCCAAACATAACTGCGATGTGACCCTCAGTGATAACCACTTTGACACCTCTGATATAGATCAACATTATGATTTGTCTAAGCGGCTGGACAGGACAGATAAAAAAACAAAAAACAAAGGAAAACTTAATAGGAGGAATAGACCGACTCCAATGATCTCCATACAGAATGCATGAAAACATTTAAACATACGTGTTCTTGTCTCACATTTATATGTTTTTTAATTTTATTTAATTTGAATTTTTTTTAGTCGATTGATCGAAAAATAGTATTTTTTTTTATTGATTAGGAAATACAAATCATTCGAAAAAAAAATAAAAAAATGTGGACACCCTTAATACATACATAAAGTTACGTAGCTTTTGGCCCCCGGCCCAATTGTTTTAGCCCAATGCGACCCCCAAGTCAAAAAGTTTGGACACCCTTGGTTTATAATAATATTAATATCACTAACACTTGGTTAATATTGCGCTAACAAAATGTAAATGCAGTATAGTTGGCGCTTTTGGGATGTTTTTTTTCCCAGTGCCCCTTTAAAGCGGCTGAAGAACAAGTATGCCCAGGTGTGCCGGGCTTGGCCCCGCCCCCCGACCTGAAAAACCTCAGAAAGTCTAACCCGGATGTAGTTGGCATTGATGTAGCGGTCTGGCCCCCCCTCTTCCTCTGTACAGGTCAAGATGACACGACTCTCAGGGTCTGAAAGCACAAATGAAACTGTCGTTAATGTCAGGAAGTGTGTGTGTGTGTGTGTGTGTGTGTGTGTGTGTGTGTGTGTTCTTGTATTTCTAGCCTTCTTGAGACATCAAGAAGGAAAAGTATCTTCCATATGAGGAGGTGTGAACAAGTGATGACATAAATCATAGTCCCAATAACATTGCATCTAATAGAGAATGTCTCATTTGCACCCCTGGTGGTGACATCTATCAAAAATGAGGGTGGTCCCAAAAAGGAGGGATTTTTCACATTGACTGTGTGTCGCTTTTAAAAGTGCTCCCCCTCTGGTCAACATATGAAATAACAAGTGTGTGTAAGAAATTGAAGAGCCCCCCCTTTGGCTAAAATTAATTAAAAATAAATAAATAAATATGTATATAGAGACATACTGTAATAACTTGAAGTAAATAATGAAGATTAAAAAACAACTACAAACAAAAAAAGAAATGAACTAAAAGCAGTCTTTTTCTCAAAAAGTGTCGACTTTTTTTCTTATAAAACTGGGAACAATTTCTCATATTCTTTCTGTTTCTGTAATATTTTCTCATAAAATTATTACTTTTTCACTGCAAAATGGTGACACTTGTCATATAAAATTCTGACTTTCATCACAATATTGCCCATTTTTTGGTTGTTCTTGTAAAATAATGACATTTTTTGAGTAAAATTATGACTTGTCATCAATTTGCCAAGTAAAATTCCAATTATTATCACAATACTGCCAAAATGTTGAAGTTTTCTTATAAAATTGTGATTTATTGCGTAAAATGACGACTCTTTTTCATAAAATTGCCAAAATGTTAAGCTTTTCTTGCAAAATTGCGACTGTTATTGAGTACAATTCCAACTTTTGTCATATTGCACAAATGTTCAGTTTTTCTTGTAAAATTGTGACTTGCGTTGAGTAAAATGACAACTTTTATTATAATACTGCCAAAAAATTTAAGTTTTGTTATAAAATTGTGACTATACTGCCATAATGTTTAAGTTTTCTTATAAAATTGTGACTTGTCGAGTAAAATTACGACTCTTTTTCATAAAATTGCCAAAATGTTAAGCTTTTCTTGCAAAATTGCGACTGTTATTGAGTAAAATTCCAACTTTTATCATAATATTGCACAAATGTTCAGTTTTTCTTGTAAAATGTTGACGTGCGTTGAGTAAAATGACGACTTTTATCATAATACTGCCAAAATTTTTAAGTTTTCTTATAAAATTGTGACTTTTGTCAAGTAAACCTGCTCAATGGCCTTGTGGTTAGAGTGTCCGCCCTGAGATTGGTAGGTCGTGAGTTCAAACCCCGGTCGAGTCATACCAAAGACTATAAAAATGGGACCCATTCCATCACAAAATGTTTACGTTTTCTTATAAAATTGTGACTATACTGCCAAAATGTTTACGTTTTCTTATAAAATTGTGACTTTTGTTGCGTAAAATGACGACTCTTTTTCATAAAATTGCCAAAACGTTAAGCTTTTCTTGCAAAATTGCGACTGTTATTGAGTAAAATTCAAAATTTTGTCATATTGCACAAATGTTCAGTTTTTCATGTAAAATTTTGACTTGCGTTGAGTAAATTGATGACTTTTATTATAATACTGCCAACATTTTTAAGTTTTCTTATAAAATTGTGACTATACTGCCAAAATGTTTAAGTTTTCTTATAAAATTGTGACTTTTGTTGCGTAAAATGACGACTTTTTTTCATAAAATTGCCAAAATGTTAAGCTTTTCTTGCAAAATTGCGACTGTTATTGAGTAAAATTCCAACTTTTATCATGATATTGCACAAATGTTCAGTTTGTCTTGTAAAATTTTGACTTGCGTTGAGTAAAATTACGACTTTTATTATAATACTGCCAAAAATTTTAAGTTTTCTTATAAACTTGTGACTTGTCGAGTAAAATCACGACTCTTTTTCATAAAATTGCCAAAATGTTAAGCTTTTCTTGCAAAATTGCGACTGTTATTGAGTAAAATTCCAACATTTATCATAATATTGCACAAATGTTCAGTTTTTCTTGTAAAATTTTGACTTGCGTTGAGTAAAATGACGACTTTTATTATACTGCCAAAATTTTTACGTTTTCTTATAAAATTGTGACTTTTGTTGCGTAAAATTACGACTCTTTTTCATAAAATTGCCAAAATGTTAAGCTTTTCTTGCAAAATTGCGACTGTTATTGAATAAAATTCCAACTGTTGTCATATTGCACAAATGTTCAGTTTTTCTTGTAAAATTTTGACGTGCGTTGAGTAAAATTACGACTATTATAATACTGCGAAAATGTTTAAGTTTTCTTATAAAATTGTGACTTTTGTCGAGTAAAATCACGACTCTTTTTCATAAAATTGCCAAAATGTTAAGCTGTTCTTGCAAAATTGCGACTGTTATTGAGTAAAATACCAACTTTAATCATGATATTGCACAAATGTTCAGTTTTTCTTGGAAAATTTTTACTTGCGTTGAGTAAAATGACAACTTTTATTATAATACTGCCAAAAATTTTAAGTTTTCTTATAAAATTGTGACTATACTGCCAAAATGTTTAAGTTTTCTTATAAAATTGTGACTTTTGTTGCGTGAAATTACGACTCTTTTTCATAAAATGCCAAAACGTTAAGCTTTCTTGCAAAATTGCGACTGTTGAGTAAAATTCCAACTTTTGTCATAATATTGCACAAATGTTCAGTTTTTCTTGTAGAATTTTGACTTGCGTTGAGTAAAATGATGACTTTTATTATAATACTGCCAAAATGTTTAAGTTTTCTTATAAAATTGTGAATTGTCGAGTAAAATTACGACTCTTTTTCATAAAATTGCCAAAATGTTAAGCTTTTCTTGCAAAATTGCGACTGTTATTGCGTATTATCATATTGCACAAATTTTCAGTTTTTCTTGTAAAATTTTGACGTACGTTGAGTAAAATTACGACTTTTATCATAGTACTGCCAACATTTATAAGTTTTCTTATAAAATTGTGACTTTAGTCAAGTAAACCTGCTCAGTGGCCTTGTGGTTAGAGTGTCCGCCCTGGGATCGGTAGGTCGTGAGTTCAAACCCCGGCCGAGTCATACCAAAGACTATTGAAAATGGGACCCATTACCTCCCTGCTTGGCACTCAGCATCAAGGGTTGGAATTGGGGGTTAAATAACCAAAAATGATTCCCGGGCGCGGCCACCGCTGCTGATCACTGCTCCCCTCACCTCCCAGGGGGTGATCAAGGGTGATAGGTCAAATGCTGAGAATAATTTCACCACACCTAGTGTGTGTGTGTGACAATCATTGGTACTTTAACTTTACTTTAAAATTACGAGTCTTTTTCATAAAATTGCCAAAACGTTAGGCGTTTCTTGCAAAATTGCGACTGTTATTGAGTAAAATTCCAGCTTTTATCATAATATTGCACAAATTGTAAAATTTTGACGTGCGTTGAGTAAAATGACGACTTTTATTATAATACTGCCAAAATTCTAAGCTTTTCTCGTGAAAATCCAAATAATTTTGCACAACAAGCTTTTTTATATTCGCATAGCATGTATATATTATTAATGTTGTAAACACACATCTTTATATATCTAGAAAGAGTGGTCCTAAAGAGGTATGAAATACAAGAGTGTGTGTGTGTACTGACTGGGCAGGATGCTTCGGTATCTGTCCTTGATGGCGTGTCCAGGAACGTCCAGATCTGACGTGCTGACAAAGTTTGGAGGGATGCCCTGCGGACACACACACACACATACACACACACACATCATCGTCTATATTACCCATAATGCACTATTGCCTACCTGGTACTCGGCATGGAGGGCGTGTGCGTCGGCAGCCGCCTGCTGCAGGAGCTGGTGAGTGAGCGGTCGGGAGGACGTGTGGAGCAGCTGAAGCCACACCTCTTTGGGGGTGGTGACTGCGCACAGAGGCTCCGCCCCCAGGCTGCTGACATCCACCAGCAGCGAGAGGTAGGAGCCCCGCCTACAAGAGAGGGCGGGTCACGTGTGCGGGCGCGGGGGACACTTTGCTCCAATAGTTCTATGTGGTCCTCACCTTTCCTGCAGGCGAACTGAAGCCTTGCGAGGAGGCGTGGTCATGGGAGGGGGCGTGGTCGGCTCCTCGGCCATGATGTCACAAAGCCATGCTGATTGACAAAAAAAGGGTCTCAGAATGCTTCGTGTTCCCATTTCAACACGAGCAGTGTCATGTGACCACCGTGACGACGCGAAACTGCTCGACGACAAACAGGAAGCACCCGCCAAACCAAGAGGCATGGAGTGTGTCTACATCGGAAGACAGTTTCCTCACAACAGGAAGTCAGAACGCCCACGCCGCCCCGCCGCGTACCACACTGCATTGTCTGCACTCGCAGCCTTTGTTCCCTAATGTAATGACCACAGAACGAGTGATCAAACTGCGGCACGAGCTCGGCCGAGACGTCAGGATCACCCGCTGACTGTTTGCATTAAAAGCCAGGCGAACTACGTGGGGACAGTTATATTTTTATCAGTGACAGTGCAGGAAGCGGCTAGGAATACATTTGCAGTAACATTTCCTATGTAGTCATTTATTGACATTTTACGCACAATGGAGGCCCCACACAAATTTGACAGCAGAACACCTCAGAGTCATGTGACTTGGTACCTGACATATGCTAACTATTAAGATGATGACGTCTGCGCGTGACGTCACGGATTGTGGAGGACAGCATGGTGGCCAGCTATCAAGTTGTCTGTTTTCATCGCAAAATTCCACAGTATTATGGACATCTGTGTTGGTGAATCTTTTGCAATTTGTTCAATGAACAATGGAGACAGCAAAGAAGAAAGCTGTAGGTGGGAAGCAGTGTATTGCGGCCGACTGCAGCAACACAAACACAGCCGGTGTTTCATTGTTTACATTCCCGGAAGATGACAGTCAAGCTTTACCATTGGCTTGTGGAGAACTGGGACAACAGAGACTCTTACCAGGAGGACTTTGAGTTGGATACGCAGACACGGTACCGTGAGTACGCATGCAGCTGTGGCTTCCAAACATTTGATCGCTTGCCCGTACGTGCGTGCCGCTATGTGCATGTCCTGTACGTAACTTTGGGGACTTTGGGGAAATATATGTGCTGTATGAACTTTGGGGAGGTGAACGGTACTTTGGGCTGTGGGATTGAGTCTGTTGTGCAGGTGTTTGAGTTGTATTGGCGGGTTATATGGACGGGAAGGGGGAGGTGTTTGTTATGCGGGATTAATTTGTGGCATATTAAATATAAGCCTGGTTGTGTTGTGGCTAATAGAGTATATATATGTCTTGTGTTTATTTACTGTTTTAGTCATTCCCAGCTGAATATCAGGTCCCACCCGCCTCTCACAGCATCTTCCCTATCTGAATCGCTCCCACTGCCCTCTAGTCCTTCACTCTCACTTTCCTCATCCACAAATCTTTCATCCTCGCTCAAATTAATGGGGAAATCGTCGCTTTCTCCGTCCGAATCGCTCTCGCTGCTGGTGGCCATATCGTCTGCTACTTCCGGTACAGGCAAGGCTTTTTTATCAGCGACCAAAAGTTGCGAACTTTATCGTCGATGTTCTCTACTAAATCCTTTCAGCAAAAATATGGCAATATCGCGAAATGATTAAGTATGACACATAGAATGGACCTGCTATCTCCGTTTAAATAAGAACATCGCATTTCAGTAGGCCTTTAAAGAACCAGGTGGAACAAAATAGAACTTATTACCGTATTTTTCGGACTATAAATCGCAGTTTTTAATCATAGTTTGGCCGGGGGTGCGACTTATACTCAGGAGCGACTTATGTGTGAAATTATTAACACCGTAAAATATCAAATAATATTATTTAGCTCATTCACGTAAGAGACTAGACGTATAAGATTTCATGGGATTTAGCGATTGCTAAACGTATAGCATGTTCTATATGTTATAGTTATTTGAAAGACTCTTACCATAATATGTTACGTTAACATACCAGGCACGTTCTCAGTTGGTTATTTATGCCTCATATAACGTACACTTATTCAGCCTGTTGTTCACTATTCTTTATTTATTTTATTCAAATGTCTATTGTTGGTGTTGGGTTTTATCAAATAAATTTCCACAAGCGACTTATACTCCAGTGCGACTTATATATGGTTTTTTCCTTCTTTATTATGCATTTTCGGCCGGTGCGACTTATACTCCGGAGTGACTTATACTCCAGTGCGACTTATATATGTTTTTTCCTTCTTAATTATGCATTTTCGGCCGGTGCGACTTATACTCCGGAGCGACCTATACTCCGAAAAATACGGTAACAATATGGAGCAGGTGTGCTGGCAAGACAAGAATCAAAGTAGAGGTGCTGCACTACCAAACAGGAAATATGACCGAAACAGGAGCATCAGGACAGGAAAGGATACCAATCACTAAAAAGAATCCAAACTATAGGGAGAGAGGGGGGAAGAGGGAGAGAAAGTTGTTCCCCTTTTTGATCTCGGGGCCCTACTTTTCCACTACCGCTGACTGGAAAAATAAGTACTAATCAAATATAGCATGATAAAGGACTCATAAATAACTGACAAAAAAATATACTCAAGCACACCTGTGAAGTGAAAACCATTTTAGGTGACTACTAGAGATGCGCGGATAGGCAATTATTTCATCCGCAACCGCATCAGAAAGTCGTCAACCATCCGCCATCCACCCGATGTAACATTTGATCAGAACCGCACCCGCCCGCCATCCGCCCGTTGTTATATATCTAATATAGACGATGCAAGGCATTAGTGAGGTTATAAAGCTTTTGCCTGTTAAAGAAAGGAGACTGATCCAATGCAGCACAGACATTCGCGTGCCACGCTGTCACGACCCAGACGCACACCAGTGCGCAATCATATGGGAGCCGCGCTGAGCGCACCTCCAAGCGCGTCTCGCTGCCGGCGACGGCCGGGTATGGGCCCAACGCTCCAGCGCCATCCATTTTCAGGGCTAGTTGATTCGGCAGGTGGGTTGTTACACACTCCTTAGCGGGTTCCGACTTCCATGGCCACCGTCCTGCTGTCTATATCAACCAGGGTGAGCCCCACCCCTTTCGTGAGCGCACTGCGCGCGGAGTGACCCCTGTTACGCGCCCCCGGCAACAGGGGTGGCGGGCAGGTAAGCTGCGCGGGCGGAGCGCGCGGAGTGACCCCTGTTACGAGCCCCCGGCCACGGGGGTGGCGGGCAGGTAAGCTGCTTACCTGCTGCGCGTGACGCCGGCCGCGGCGAAGGCGGACGAGGCGGGGTGTCGGTGCGGTGGGCGCGGTGGTGACCCTGGACGTGCGTCAGGCCCTTCTCGCGGATCGCCTCAGCTACGGCTCCCGGTGGGGCCCTCTCGGGGGAAGGGGCCTCGGTCCCGGACCCCGGCGAGGCGTCGGGGGCCTTCTCCGCTCCGTAAAAGTGTCCATCTCTTTTTTTTTTTTTCTTCTGTTGTGGCATATGCAGCAGGTGCCTGCTCGTTTTTCGTATGTGGGTAACAACATTTAACTATGTATATATATTTCCGAATTGGTTTAACTGCCATCCGCCTGAATCTATTTAAAATCAAATTTTTTAAAATTTCATCCGCCCGATCCGCGTATAATCCGCGGACTCCGCGGTTGTGCCCGCAAACCGCGCATCTCTAGTGACTACCTCTTGAAGCTCATGGACAGAATACCAAGAGTGTACGAAAAAGTAATCAGAGCAAAGGGTGGCTATTTTGAGGAAACTCGAATATAAAACATGTTTTCAGTTATTTCACCTTTTTTTGTTAAATACATAACTCCACATGTGTTCATTCATAGTTTTGATGTGACAATCTACAAGGTAAATAGTCATGAAAATAAAGAAAACGCATTGAATGAGGAGAAGGTGTGTCCAAAAGTGCTGTTCGTTACAATCACGTTAAACTTTGTCACACAGATGGGAGGAACTGTTGGCTTTGAATGACTGACTGTCAATCACGTGTCTCATACACATACTGTACATTAAAGCATGCCCTAAACCCTATTTATTGCATGACATCAACTTATTTAGTTTCGCTTTCACTTCATCCAACGCACTGAGCGACTAAAATAATGTAGGGGAGCTCTGATATGAAATATAATGTACACATCAATCATTAAATGACTATATTGATGCACAGATGTGTTATCATTGTGTCAAAACACACCCAGCAAAGCATGTTACTATGAAAATATTTAAAATCTTTGTCTACTCTATGCTAAATACAAGACAACATAAAAACATATACAAAGCATAAACACACTTCAGATAGTCTTCAGGTCCACTATGAAGACTTTACACCATCTGTTTGATAGAATTCATCCTTTTCCTACTGTTCAAAGTCGCCAACATTTAAAAAAAAAAAAAAAAAAAAAAAAAAAAAGAAATCTGATTGATCCGATTATAAAATAAACACGCTAATATGACTGTAATGAATTGATCATTACTAACGCGATAATTTGACACCCCTAAATATAATTTCAGAAAAAAAACACTATCTTGTTGTCCGTGTATGTTTGACGCTTAAAAAGTGTTTGGCCATGTTAAATATTCATTTATATCTTTACTCTTGCATTTTAAACACATCTGTGAACTGTTGAGTGATTTATAGTCTATAATATACGTGTGTATATATATATATATATATATATATATATATATATATATATATACACACACACACACACACACACACACACACACACACACACACACACACACACAAACCCCATTTCCATATGAGTTGGGAAATTGTGTAAGATAGAAATATATACGGAATGCAATGATTTGCAAATCCTTTTCAACCCATATTCAATTGAGTGCACTACAAAGACAACATATTTTGATGTTCAAAC
>NC_084548.2:65952500-66020000 GCF_033978685.3 Nerophis lumbriciformis
CTCTTGAAGCTCATCGAGAAAATGCCAAGAGTGTGCAAAGCAGTAATCAGAGCAAAGAGTGGCTATTTTGAAGAAACTAGAATATAAAACATGTTTTCAGTTATTTCACCTTTTTTTGTTAAGTACATAACTACACGTGTTCGTTCATAGTTTTGATGTGACAATCTACAATGTAAATAGTCATGAAAATAAAGAAAACACATTGAATGAGGAGAAGGCGTGTCCAAACTTGGCCTCTACTGTATTTTACAATCAAGCAAAACGCAACAAAAATGCAACAAACACAGTGAAATATGAACGCGTAGGGTAAAAAAAAAAAAAAACACCTACAATCTGATCAATAAGCTTTTATTTTGACTTGGGGGACCAAATTTAGACAAGAAAATGTGTCTGGGGGCCGGTATATCTGATTTTTAGGAACACTAATACAAAACCTCACAATAATGTCTGATTGAATGCTAAAAACGTTATGACACATTACCTAAAAAAATTTAATTTTACATTTTTTTACTGAATGAAACACCCGGAATGTAGATGAAAATAAAAAATTGGGGATTTACGATTTTAACTATGAAGGATAAACCATTGAATATTGACAAAATATGAACGTCACACCCCCTCTCCATCAACATATTTTACAATCAAGCGAAACGCAACAAAAATGCAACAAACACAGCGAAATATGAACGCGAAGGATAAAAAAAAAACTCCACCTATGATCTGATACATTTGATATCACTATTTTGTTTTGTTTTTACCAAATTTAGAGAAAAAAATGTGTTTGTGGGGCCTGTATATCTATTTTTAGGAACACTAATACAAAACCTCACAATAATGTCTGATTGAATGCTAAAAATGCTATGACAGACCGCCTTAAACGGAATTTAATTTAATTTATTTTTACTGAATGAGACACCCAGAATGTACAATCTTAATATTGTTGTGTACTTACAATCGTGTGTAATTTTATTGTGGATGTTAGATGCACCATAAAAGGACTACAGATGGAAATTAGCATGGTGCTAAATCTGGTGCAGCCATCTTATTAATATAACTGCATATTGTCCTTCAAGTAAACAAATACAAGCAAACAAACAAACATGAAAATAAAGAAAGTGGGATTTACAATATTAACTATGAAGGATAAAATACTGAATATTGACAACATATGAATGTCACACCCCCTCTCCATCCACATATTTTACAATCAAGCGAAACAAAAATGCAACAAACACAGTGAAATATGAACGTGAAGGGTAAAAAGAACCCCACCGACAATCTGATATACCTGATATATCACTAAGCTTGAGAACTTTGTGGTAAAAATCCCCTTCTACGTCTGTCCCTGACACCCGCATTTCAGGCTGACACTCACACTGCTTGGTGCCTCGTCTGAGCTGCTGTGACGCAAATGACCATAGTAACTAATTAGATTACCATAGTAACTAATGAGATGACCATAGTAACTAATTAGATGACCATAGTAACTAGTATATCCTGCAAAAACGCAGATTCCAACCATTGAAATACTTTGTACAGTTGAAGACTTACGGTCATTAGAAAACATCACTGCACATCATAATGGCAGCTACATTTTCCATCTTAAAGATCAAAAAAAAATTATTTGGGAATGTCCGGCGGGCCAGATTGAAAAGCTTAACGGGCCACAATTTGCCAAGGTCTGCGATAGAGCAAATTAAGGTTTTTTTTACTCTTCGCGTTCATTTTTGTTGCATTTTTGTTGCGTTTTGCTTAATTGTAAAATATGTTTATGGAGAGGGGGTGTGACATTCATATGTTGTCAATATTCAGTGTTTTATCCTTCATAGTTAATATTGTAAATCCCACATTCTTTATGTTCAAGTACATTCTGGGTGTCTCATTCCAATAAAAAAATGTAAAATTCCATTCCATTTAAGGCGGTCTGTCATAACGTTTTTATTATTCAAAGAGACATTATTGTGAGGTTTTGTATTAGTGTTCCTAAAAATAGATATACCGGCCCGCAGACACATTTTTTTCTCTAAATTTGGCCCCTCAAATCAAAATAATTGCCCAGGCCTGCGTACACGATCAGTGATCAAATCAATGCATTGGTCAGTACAAAAATGAGCAGGGAGACTCCGACTGGTGTTGCTTGCTGGCAAATCTCGCTCCAAAATACATCCTGGATGAACTTTAGATCAAAGCGTTGGCGAGTTTTGCGCAAATGAATGACATGTGTTCAAGTAAAACGTTTAAAACCCTTCCTGGATGATATTCTGACAAAATAATGTGTGTACAAATATTGGGCAGTGTTCTTAAGCTCATTTCAATTATGCAAGGGAGTAATCACCTGTGATTAATCCAAATTGTGATTACCGTATTTTTCGGAGTATAAGTCGCATCTGCCGAAAATGCATAATAAAGAAGGAAAAAAACATAAGTTGCACTGGAGCCCGGCCAAACTATGAAAAAAACTGCGACTTATAGTCCGAAAAATACGGTAATCTGATTTAAAAAATTCATCATTTGACAGCCTCACTAAAAATACAAAAATGATTTTAGATTTTTTTGTTTTTCTTCAATTTAAAGCACAGATGTCAAACTCAAGGCCCGAGGGCCAGATGTGGCATCATATAATCTGGCCCGCAAACACCTGGAAATGATATGTGTCAATAAAGTACTTCATATTTTGTCATTAAATGTCATTGATTTTTTTCATTTTGACAGAAAAAAATAAATCTACTGCTTGAAATTGCATACATTTGAATACAATTCAAATATTACACTATATTATCATACTTTCCAAACATCTTTTGTCTAAATAAAAATACTTAACAGCAAACTACCCATCAAATTAATAAAAATGACAATAAATGTTACGTTGTTCTTTACAGCAAATTAAAAAAAACTAAAAAATGTTTCCGTTAAAATTCCGTTGACTGAGTTGCCAGTTTTTGATTGTAAAATCTAAGGTTGTTGTTTTTATTACTGTAAATGGAAAGACGCTACATTTTCTTTTACGGTAGAAAAACTGGCGGCTATGTTGCTAGAATAAAAAAGGAACTTGTACTGTTTTATCATGAACAATATCATGTTGTAAAAACCAATGTCAATTTATCACAAAAATTCTGGCAAGTAAGCTGCCAGCTTTTTCCGTAAAATCCCCCCCACACTCCCAAAAAACAGTGGTACTGTTTTTACATTTACCGTAAAATGTTGTAAAAAAAAATACAAAACACTATATTTTTTTTGTCAAATTTTGTAAATGTAAAGTTTTTACTGTAAAATGGACAGTCTACTTAGAAGAATTTATATAATTAATAATGAATTCATACATTATTCACTGTTACAAGCGACCCTCTGATGGGAGCCATAACTGCCATGTGGCCCTCAATGAAAACCACTTTAACATCCCTGACTTAAAGTAAACAAACTTACTTTTATGTCTCTGAACAATACTTGAATTCCCTTTTATTTTTTTTGCACTTTTTACTTCTTCTTTTCCGCAAAGCGTCGGTGTCGCAATGAGAAGGAAAACGCTTTTCTCTAAAGTGAGGTCAAACTGCTCAAATATAATTCCAACTTGTTTTCTTTCTTACCTTTCTGCTGCTTCTTCTGTTGCTTTGCCTCCTCTGACATCTGCTCCTGTTGGTCGCTGCTCTTCTACCTTCTCAGCCACTTCCTTCTCTGCACCGCCCACACACACGCAGGCACGCACACACACACACACACACACACACACACACACACGGTCCAAGGCTGCAGCTTCCCTTCAGCATCATGAGCGAGGATGATGAAGAAAGCGTCTCCTCCTGGGATGAGGTCAGGACGGGCTAACCTGCTGGGGGCGTGTGTATACACACATACACACACACACACACACACACACACACACACACACACACACACACACACACACACACACACGCACACAGGTCCTGGGGTGGTGACTTTCACTGATCCATCAAACGAGAAGGCACCTTGCTGATGTTGATCAGGTGACCAGAAAGGAGCGAGACGATTGGATGACGGCGGATGTTCTTCTTGCCGCTCTCCACCTGATGCGAGCTCATCAACAACCCAAATTGTTCCTGTGTTCACCCCCAAAGGTGCAGGCTCATTTGTTGCCATGGCAATTTGGAAGAGAAGACACCGGTGCAGAGGCACTTGGCGAGATTAAAGCGTCAACGAGTCACATGACACGCACGGCTGCAAAGGAACTCACATTGATAATCCCGACCACATGCAAAAGCGGAATTGTTTGCTCTCACCAGCAGAGGGCAGCATGCAGACTCTCTCTCTCTCTCTCTCTTTCTCCCAGCCATCAGTGCACCTCCTGAGGTCAAAGGTCAGCCAACATGTCAGCGGTGCTTAGCTTCATTTTTATTTCCTTTACAGGAGAAGAAACATTTCACACGGAAGGGTCACAGATAGAAAAGAAAGGAAAAAAAAGTCACTGGCGATGTCACTGTGAGGCGGTCAAGGGTCAGGGGTCACTTCAAGGCACTAGTTATTCATGACATGAAACCGGTGAGGGGGTCAAAAGGTCAACCAACTACAAACAACAGCGTCGGAGGAGGAAGCTCGGGTGTGCTCGTCCAAGATCGGAGCGCTAACAGAAGATCGTGGGCTTGTTCGGGGGGGGGAGTCAAGTGGGGTGCGTTCCACATGTGTGCAAGAGCAGCACAACCTTTAAGTGTGAGGCAACATGGCTGAAACTGGCAGACAGGAAGTAATGGCGGGGGGAAAGGTGCCTGCTGCGTTTGGAGGGCACCCCGAGACCGCGGGAGGTGCTGAAGGCGCGCAATAGAGGAGTGTTTGTTGGCTGTGACATCACTTCCTGTCAGTCCCCGTCACTTGTACCCACGCCATCATGACATCACACACACATCATCATGTCTGCAGCCAGGCATGTTGCAGACACTGGGCGGCGGTGGCCCTGCGTTGGGGCTCCAGCTCTAACATGGTGGACAGGAAGTCGCTGAACTGAGCGGCGCGGTCCAGCGGCCACTCGTACTTCTCTAGGAGGACCTCAAACAGAGCCCACGGCTTCAGGCTGGAGATGTGGCGCAGTTCACCTGCACCCACACAGATCACGTGTCAAGACAAGGCGCCTCAAAATGCGAGCGCGTGGACTCACCTTGCCTGTTGAAGTATTCTCTGGAGTACCTGCCAGACAAGGCGAAGGGCAGAGGGATGGGGCCCAGCAGCTCGATGACATGAGCGATGTGATCTGAACACAGACCACCAACTTTACTCATTGCTCTCTTTCTAAAAGTGTGTGTGTGTGTGTGTGTGTGTGTGTGTGTGTGTGTGTGTGTGTGTGTGTGTGTGTGTGTCTGTCTACCTTCATCTCTGGTGTAGTCTTCGCCTGAATGAGGTTCAAATAAATAATCTCCAGTGGCTAACTCAAATGCCTGAAACATTAAAAAAAACACACACACACACACACACACCCCCAGTCAAGTTGTGTGTAAACATAGGGATGACATGTGTTTCGATACTTTTCGACCACAAAAAAAAGTAATCTTCGGCTTTATTTGAACAGAAAATGTTACATTAAAACATACTTTTCTTATTGCAGTCAAAGAAAACTTTTGGTATGTTAGTACTAAGTAAGGAAACAAAGGCTCCTAATTAGTCTGCTGACGTATGCAGTAACATTTGGTGTCATTTATCATTCTATTATTTTGTCAACATTATGAGGGACAAACTGTAAAAATGGATTATTAATCTACTTGTTCATTTACTGTTAATATCTGTTTACGTTCTGTTTTAACATGTTCTAGCTACACTTCTGTTTGAATGTAATAATCACTTATTCTTCTGTTGTTTGATACTTTACATTAGTTTTGGATAGAGATGTCCGATAAATGCTTTAAAATGTAATATCGGAAATGATCGATATCGTTTTTTTTATTATCGGTATCGTTTTGTTGTTGTTGTTTTTTTAATTTATTAAATCAACACTTAAAAAACACAAGATACACTTACAATTAGTGCACCAACCCAAAAAACCTCCCTCCCCCAATCATTCACACAAAAGGGTTGTTTCTTTCTGTTATTAATATTCTGGTTCCTACATTATATATCAATATATATCAATACAGTCTGCAAGGGATACAGTCCGTAAGCACACATGATTGTGCGTGCTGCTGGTCCACTAATAGTACTAACCTTTAACAGTTAATTTGACTCATTTTCATTCATTACTAGTTTCTATGTAACTGTTTTTATATTGTTTTACTTTCTTTTTTATTCAAGAAAATGTTTTTAATTTATTTATTTTATTTTATTTTTTAAAAAGGACTTTATCTTCACCATACCTGGTTGTCCAAATTAGGCATAATAATGTGTTAATTCCACGACTGTATATATCGATATCGGTTGATATCGGTATCGGTAATTAAGGGTTTGGTCAATATCGGAATATCGGATATCGGCAAAAAGCCATTATCGGATAGCCCTAGTTTTGGATGATACCACACATTTAGGTATCGATCCGATACCAAGTAGTTACAGGATCATACATTGGTCATATTCAAAGTCCTCATGTGTCCAGGGGTGTATTTCCTGAGTTTATAAACAATAAAAAATGACAAAAGATTTTGTGATAATAAAAAGTATCGATGTAATCATTGTAGTTTCAACTAGGCTCTTGTACTTGGTATCGTTACACTAAATATCTGTGTAAATCCACCCATTTGTTTACATTCAGGCGCGCTAGATTCAATTAGCTATTGTATCCTCCTACAGTGTGTAGTGAAGCATGTTTAGCTATTCCTCGTCCTCCAGTGACAATGATACTTGTAAGAAACTTACTCTATTTGTCACCATGGAGGACAGGATTAGTGATTTAGAAGTTCAGTTCAGTTTCAGTTTATTTGGAACATGCATACGACACAATGTAATGCATCACATATTTCCAGTTGTTTCATTACAGCACGTCCGAAAAGGAGTAGGAAGAAGCTGAGCTTATTTAATCCTACCACTTTGCATACCATAGCAATTTCATCCCATTTTCTTGTTCTCTGTAACAGAACAGTGAATGAATAAATAATATACCATGGTAAGTAAACAAATACATAAATAATCTTTATCTCAAAAGAAAAAAAAAAAAGGTTCAAGATGTTCATCATAATTTGCTGTTCTGTGTACTTTGTGAACACCTGTACTTTGTACAGTCTCTTAAACTGAATCATATTGGAGCTTTGTTTGATTTCTTTTCTTAATCCATCCCATAATTTAATTCCACATACTGATATGCTAAAGGTTTTAAGTGTTGTACGTGCATACAGATGTTTAAAATGAGATTTTCCTCCAAGGTCATATTTCTCCGCTTTTGTTGGGAAGAATTATTGTACATTTTAGCTGTTTGCAAATACACCAAATCTTTGAATTTCAATATTTGTGATTCAATAAATAAAGGGTTTGTATGTTAGGGAATGAAGTGCACATTTGTAGTTTTTTTCAACATATTTCTACACAGTAACTCAGATATAGTAACACGAGTGAGCAGTAAAGAATATGGAGTGATTTTTGCTCCAGAACATGTTTTGCTTTATTCATTATTGTTGTGTTTCCTGCTACTTTATGTTCTATATTTTTTATATGAGATTTCCAGTTCATTTTATCATCCATTATTAAAGTACCTAAAACACTGCGGATGGATGTCAGCCGCCAGCTAGCTAGCCATGTTTTAAGCACCTCTTTCAGTGTTTATAGTTTCACCTTTGTTAGTTTTGAAGCCAAAATGCGTTCATCCTCCCTTTTTTGTCTCCACACTGTTTCTGCTTGCAAGTGCTCTGTGCGTGTGTGTTGCCTAACACGTGCCTCTGCTCGTATTGCCAGCAATGTCACGACGGCGTAATGTCCGTAAAAAAAATTAAAAAAAAGTACTGGGGAGGCAGTATAGTATCGTTTTAATTCACTACTACCACGGTACTTTATTAGTACCCGTATACCAGGGGTGTAACGATACACAAACATTTCGGTTCGGTACGTACCTCGGTTTAGAGGTCACGGTTCGGTTCATTATCGGTACAGTAAGAAAACAACAAAATATACATTTTTGGGTTGGGTTATTTATTTACCAAATTTGCAAAATCTTCCAAAAAAATATTTTTCTTAGTGGAATATTTGATGTGAAGTAATGGGAACCTTGGATAGGTCAATAATTCATAATAACATTGATTTTGATTCAATATTATGTTTTGAGCAATGGTTTGAAAAAAAACAGCTTTGTTTTATTAGTCAACATTGCAACTTTTTCTAAATTACATTTAACCTTTTTTATTTCACATTTTTTATGTTTTTGTTTATTTTAATAGTATTTTTAGAATGTGCCGTGGGCCTTTAAAGCATTAGCTGTGGGCCGCAAATGGCCTCCGGGGCACACTTTTGACACCCCTGCTATAGATAATAAAAAATTAAATCTGATAAATCTATGGATAAAAAACAGAGCCTGGCGACGCATGCGCGTTTATCATAACTCTCTCTCTCTCTCTCTGTCTCTGTCTCTGCCCCTCCCTCACGAATGAATTTGTTTTGTTTTTAACCCCTTCTTAACCCTGAACGTACATTGAAAATACACGCAACCCTAACTCAAAATGACGGACAATTGGGGCATTTAAGAAACTCCACCCTGACAGCTCTGCAAAAAGAGGACATGTCCGGTGAAAAGAGGACGTATGGTCAGTCTATCGTAGGCCTGCTAGCATGCCGTGTGTTGTGCCTCGGTGTGCATTGTTTACACAACGTGCGTTACGCTACTTAATATGTCCGTGTGGAAACTCGTTCGGTACACCTCCGAACCGAACCGGAACCCCCGTACCGAAACGGTTCAATACAAATACACGTACTGTTACACCCCTACCGTATACCGTACAATCCTACGTGTGTGTATGTGTGTACCATGCAGGCGGTGCTCCAGATGTCGGCTGGCGGCCCGTACTCCGCTCCAATCAGGACCTCCAGGGCCCGGTACTGTCTGGTCTGAATGTCCTCTGTGAAGTGTTTGTGCTGGAGGCGGCACAGAAAACAGGAGTTATTGCTTGGATTTAGACAAAGATAAACCAATAATGACGCGTCTTACCACCCAGCATGCATTGCCCAGATCAGCAATCTTCACTCGCAGCTTGTCAGCATTGTGAGGGTCCAGAGGACTGAGCACAAAGTCTGAGGCGCTGAACACTGCACACACATGAACAACAAGGTGTAAATATATCAGTGTGTTTTGTATTTAGGAGTCTTCCCACCATCTTGTCCGCTGGAGTATCCTGACTGTGTGGAAAGAGTGGACTCTGACGTGGCCGATATCACCGAGCTGGAGAACCCAGACAGGCCAGAGGCGGGGCTGGAGAAACGTCCGAGGGCGTGGCCATTGCACTTGTCCTCCAACCAGGAGCTGGATGACTCCGGGCTCACTTTGTTATTGGCTGTGATGCTGCAAGCGTTGCCATTGACGACTGAAGGGCCTGAGGATGCCAAAACAACATGTTTCTATTTACCTATGTTTGTTGCGTGAGTGTGTGTGTGTGTGTGTGTGTGTGTGTGTGTGTGTGTGTGTGTGTGTGTGTGGTGCACACTCACAGTTAGTTTGTGTGTCAACACTGTCTCCATCCTCCAGCTTCTGAACACAAACAACACAAACATGTACATGTCGTTGGTTGGTCACGGATAGTAATTATTAGAGATCAACCGATATGATTTATTACGGCCGATACCGATTATTACCATATTTTTCGGACTATAAGTCGCAGTTTTTTTTTCATAGTTTGGCCGGGGGTGCGACTTATACTCTGGAGCAACTTATGTGTGAAATTATTAACACATTACCGTAAAATATCAAATAATATTATTTAGCTCATTCACGTAAGAGACTAGACGTATAAGATTTCATGGGATTTAGCGATTAGGAGTGACAGATTGTTTGGTAAACGTATAGCATGTTCTATATGTTATAGTTATTTGAATGACTCTTACCATAATATGTTACGTTAACATACCAGGCACGTTCTCAGTTGGTTATTTATGCCTCATATAACGTACACTTATTCAGCCTGTTGTTCACTATTCTTTATTTATTTTAAATTGCCTTTCAAATGCCTATTCTTGGTGTTGGGTTTTATCAAATAAATTTCCCCAAAAAATCTGACTTATACTCTAGTGCGACTTATATGTTTTTTTCCTTCTTTATTATGCATTTTCGGCCGGCGCGACTTGTACTCCGGAGCGACTTATACTCCAAAAAATACGGTAGTAGTTAAGGAGGCTGATAACCGACATTTGGAAATGATATATAAATTTGCAGTGAAAGTTATATAAACATGAATAGTATACAGTACAGGCCAAAAGTTGGGGCACACTTTCTCCTCATTCAATGTGTTTTCTTTATTTTCATGACTATTTACATTGTAGATTGTCACATCAAAACTATGAATGAACACATGTGGAGTTATGTACTTAACAAAAAAAGGTGAAATAACTGAAAACATGTTTCATATTCTAGTTTCTTCAAAATAGCCACCCTTTGCTCTGATTACTGCTTTGCACACTATTGGCATTCTCTCCATGAGCTTCAAGCACACGTGTAAAGTGAAAACCATTTCAGGTGACTATATATATATATATATATATATATATATATCCATCCATTTTCTACCGCTTGTCCCTTTTGGGGTCACTGGAGCCTATCTCAGCTGCATTTGGGTGGTAGGCGGGGTACACCCTGGACAAGTCGCCACCTCATCACAGGGCCAACACGGACAGACAACATTCACACTCACATACTAGGGCCAATTTAGTGTTGCCAATCAACCTATCCCCAGGTGCATACATACATACATACATACAAACATATATATATATATACACACACATATATACACACATATACATACACACACACACACACACACATATATATATATAAAATATATTAATACTAAATTTAAAATTCCATTCCATTTTTTTTAGGTAATGTGTCATAATGTTTTTAGCATTCAATCAGACATTATTGTGAGGTTTTGTATTAGTGTTCCTAAAAATAGATATACCGGCCCCCAGACACATTTTCTTCTCTAAATGTGGTCCTTGGAGTCAAAATAATTGCCCAGGCCTGCTCTATCATATGTGTGTATTTTGTATCTGCTGATGTAGTTCTCTTGTAGTTGTAAAAAAAGAAAAGGCTGTTACCGACATACGTCAAAATACTAAATATCGGCGCCAATAACCACTCGATCTCTAGTAATTACCGTATTTTTCGGATTATAAATCGCAGTTATTTTCATAGTTTGGCCGGTGGGATTTATACTCTGGAGCGATTTATGTGTGAAATTATCAACACATTACTGTAAAATATCAAATAATATTATTTATCTAATTCACGTAAGAGACTAGGCGTATATCAGCAATCGTCACACACACAAGTCAACCAATAAAAATTTGGTGGAGGCGGGTCATGGCAGAAGTGCATTGTGAAAAAAAAGATGCTACCTGCTACTACTTCCGTACCTATGAAAATGTATCATTTTAACATTGGCGGTAGCTTATAAAAACTGAGAAGGGCTGAACAAAAATGGCACCGACAAGGAAATCATATACTGCAGGTTACAAGCTGGAAGTAGTGAAATATGCATTTGAATGACTCTTACCATAATATGTTACGTTAACATACCAGGCTCGTTCTCAGTTCGTTATTAATGCTTCATATAACGTACACTTACTCAGCCTGTTGTTCACTATTCTTTATTTACAAACCCTGTTTCCATATGAGTTGGGAAATTGTGTTAGATGTAAATATAAACGGAATACAATGATTTGCAAATCATTTTCAACCCATATTCAGTTGAATATGCTACAAAGACAACATATTTGATGTTCAAACTGATAAACCTTTTTTTTTTTTTGCAAATAATCATTAGCTTTAGAATTTGATGCCAGCAACACGTGACAAAGAAGTTGGGAAAGGGGGCAATAAATACTGATGAAGTTGAGGAATGCTCATCAAACACTTATTTGGAACATCCCACAGGTGAACAGGCAAATTGGGAACAGGTGCGTGCCATGATTGGGTATAAAAGTAGATTCCATGAAATGCTCAGTCATTCACAAACAAGGATGGGGCGAGGGTCACCACTTTGTCAACCAATTTGTGAGCAAATTGTTGAACAGTTTAAGAAAAACCTTTCTCAACCAGCTATTGCAAGGAATTTAGGGATTTCAACATCTACGGTCCGTAACATCAAAGGGTTCAGAGAATCTGGAGAAATCACTGCACGTAAGCAGCTAAGCCCGTGACCTTCGATCCCTCAGGCTACATGCATCAACAAGCGACATCAGTGTGTAAAGGATATCACCACATGGGCTCAGGAACACTTCAGAAACCCACTGTCAGTAACTACAGTTGGTCGCTACATCTGTAAGTGCAAGTTAAAACTCTCCTATGCAAGGCGAAAACCGTTTATCAACAACACCCAGAAACGCCGTCGGCTTCGCTGGGCCTGAGCTCATCTAAGATGGACTGATACAAAGTGGAAAAGTGTTCTGTGGTTTGACGAGTCCACATTTCAAATTGTTTTTGGAAACTGTGGGCGTCGTGTCCTCCGGACCAAAGAGGAAAAGAACCATCCGGATTGTTATAGGCGCAAAGTTGAAAAGCCAGCATCTGTGATGGTATGGGGGTGTATTAGTGCCCAAGACATGGGTAACTTACACATCTGTGGAGGCGCCATTAATGCTCAAAGGTACATACAGGTCTTGGAGCAACATATGTTGCCATCCAAGCAACGTTACCATGGACGCCCCTGCTTATTTCAGCAAGACAATGCCAAGCCACATGTTACATCAACGTGGCTTCATAGTAAAAGAGTGCGGGTACTAGACTGGCCTGCCTGTAGTTCAGACCTGTCTCCCATTGAAAATGTGTGGCGCATTATGAAGCCTAAAATACCACAACGGAGACCCCCGGACTGTTGAACAACTTAAGCTGTACATCAAGCAAGAATGGGAAAGAATTCCACCTGAGAAGCTTAAAAAATGTGTCTCCTCAGTTCCCAAACGTTTACTGAGTGTTGTTAAAAGGAAAGGCCATGTAACACAGTGGTGAAAATGCCCTTTCCCAACTTCTTTGTCACGTGTTGCTGGCATCAAATTCTAAAGTTAATTATTATTTGCAAAACAAAAAAATGTTTATCAGTTTGAACATCAAATATGTTGTCTATGTAGCATATTCAACTGAATATGGGTTGAAAATGATTCGCAAATCATTGTATTCCGTTTAAATTTACATCAAACACAATTTCCCAACTCATATGGAAACGGGGTTTGTATTTTAAATTGCCTTTCAAATGTCTATTCTTGGTGTTGGGTTTTATCAAATACATTTCCCCAAAAAATGCGACTTATACTCCAGTGCGACTTATATATGTTTTTTTCCTTCTTTATTATGCATTTTCGGCCGGTGCGACTTATGACCCGGAAAATACGTTAGGTGCAATAGTAACATTGTAGGTTGCTATGACGACGGTACGGTGAGTGTTATTGCAATACCTGTATGTCCACCAGTCTCTCCTCTAACAGCTTCTCTTGACGCTTTGCTTTTCTCTTGATCTTTTTCTTCCTGTTCTTAGACATTTTACCTAACTACACACACACACACACGGCGGAGAAAGATAATGGGAGTTAGGACAGGAACAGTGTACGGACACATGGCTGAGACTGTAAAACGCCACACACACACACACGCGCACACGCACACACACACTCTTCCTGCTCTGTGTGTAGTAGGGTTGGGTGGTGGGGGTGCTGGTTTTGTGACATGCAACAACAAACAGGCCGTTGCATGGAGTTTCATCTAATGGGCAGGTTAGAGTCACCTGACGGACAAGAGCTGAAGCTGAGTGACCAATCACAGCACAGCGGCAGGCATTACACCTGGACACTTACCTGGAGATCTCGGGGAGCCGTGCTAACTAGAGAGACACACCGAGAGACGTAGAGACAGACAGAAAGAAGAACATGAGAGGCAGGAAACAGGAAGTGCTGAAGAAAAAAGTCAAGACAACGGGTCAAGCACAGAAAACATGGTCTGTAGACCAGAAACCAGGGACAGAATGGGAGGAGCATCAGATGAAAGAAAACTGGGAGTCAGAGAGTCAGCAGTTACACAATGACATTGTCTGCTCCTTGACAGGACAGGTGGAAAGAGGAACCAATCAGTGGCCTCCGCTCACCTGACGAGCCAGACGGGGGCGGGGCTCCAGCCCTCTGCCAGATAGTGGCCTCTGCTGCCAGCCTCCTGATGTAGACCTCATCTACGTCCAACAATATGTTCTCTGGTTTGATGTCTGTGTGGATAATCTTACACTTTGTGTGCAGGTAGTCCAGACCCTGCAGTACCTACACACAAACACACACACGGTTACATACATGTAACATTGCGTGTGTGTGCGTGTGTTACCTGTCTGATGATGCTCTTGACACAAACCAGAGGAAGGCCCATGTAGTTTGACTTTATGATCCATTTCAACAGCTGGTGACCCAACACCTCCAGAACCATGCACACATCTGGGGCAGGCTGAGGAAAAACAGGGTTGTGTCCCAATACAACTTTTTCCCTTCCGATACTGGAGCAGTGGGCGATACAGATTTTGATTCCAACACGACAGCAACAGAAATCATACATACTAGTCATTTTGTAGTGTGGAATGCTAGAAAAGGTTTGATCGAGTGAAATGAGTCAAATTAAGAACAATGGTAGGTAAAAAAACAACAACAACACTAACCTGTTTATTATTAACCGTCTGGAATGGACTTATGCTGTCTTTAAGTTGAAGTGGAGGGGCAATTGTTAGATTTGGGGGGAGGTTTAACTTAAGCTCATGATGCAGTAAGTTGAATGATGCGGACACGTTTGTTACTGGATACTTTCTAATACGCTTCTGCCTTGTAGACTTTGTATGTGTAAGTAATATGCAACTTTAATCATTTGATACTCGTTTATATTGATGTCATGTTTTACACTGAAATATTGTTCAATTACTATTACTAGCTTGTGTGCTATTGTGTGCTTAGCTGCCGTGTAATCAAGTTTTATTTAAAACATAAAATAAATACAATACAACATATTGGGGACGGCGTGGCGCGGTTGGGAGAGTGGCCGTGCCAGCAACCTGAGGGTTCCAAGTTCGATCCCCACCTTCTACCAACCTCGTCACGTCCGTTGTGTCCTTGAGCAAGACACTTCACCCTTGCTCCTGATGGGTTGTGGTTAGGGCCTTGCATGGCAGCTCCCGCCATTAGTGTGTGAATGGGTGAATGTGGCAATAGTGTCAAAGCGCTTTGAGTACATTGAAGGTAGAAAAGCGCTATACAAGTATAACCCATTTACCATAAATAAACACAAAAACTTTCTTCATATTGTTCCAGATTTTTAACAATTATAATATTTTAGTGTTTACATACAGTAGAGGCCAAAAGTTTGGACACACTCCTTCAATACGTTTTCTTTATTTTCATGACTACCGTATTTTTCAGAGTATAAGTCGCTCCGGAGTATAAATCGCACCGGTCGAAAATGCATAATAAAGAAGGAAAAAAACATAAAAGTCGCATTTTTGGGGGGAAATGTATTTGATAAAAGCCAACACCAAGAATAGACATTTGAAAGGCAATTTAAAATAAATAAAGAATAGTGAACAACAGGCTGAATAAGTGTACGATATATGACGCATAACCAACCAACTGAGAATGTGCCTGGTATGTTAACGTAACATATTATGGTAAGAGTCATTCAAATAACTATAACATATAGAACATGCTATACGTTTACCAAACAATCTGTCACTCCTAATCGCTAAATCCCATGAAATCTTATAAGTCTAGTCTCTTACGTGAATGAGCTAAATAATATTATTTGATATTTTACGGTAATGTTAATAATTTCACACATAAGTCGCTCCTGAGTATAAGTCGCACCCCCGGCCAAACTATGAAAAAAACTGCGACTTATAGTCCGAAAAATACGGTATTTACATTGTAGATTGTCACATCAAAACTATGAATACACACATGTGGAGTTAAAGGCCTACTGAAACCCACTACTACCGACCACGCAGTCTGATAGTTTATATATCAATGATGAAATCTTAACATTGCAACACATGCCAATACGGCCGGGTTAGCTTACTAAAGTGCAATTTTAAATTTCGCGCGAAATATCCTGCTGAAAACGTCTCGGTATGATGACGTCTGCGCGTGACGTCACGGATTGTAGAGGACATTTTGGGACAGCATGGTGGCCAGCTATTAAGTCGTCTGTTTTCATCACAAAATTCCACAGTATTCTGGACATCTATGTTGGTGAATCTTTTGCAATTTGTTCAATGAACAATGGAGACAGCAAAGAAGAAAGCTGTAGGTGGGAAGCGGTGTATTGCGGGCGGCTGCAGCAACACAAACACAGCCGGTGTTTCATTGTTTACATTCCCGAAAGATGACAGTCAAGCTTTACCATTGGCCTGTGGACAACTGGGACAACAGAGACTCTTACCAGGAGGACTTTGAGTTGGATACGCAGACACGGTACTGTGAGTACGCATGCAGCTGCGGCTTCCAAACATTTGATCGCTTGCCCGTACGTGCGTGCCGCTATGTGCATGTCACCTAAGTAACTTTGGGGACTTTGGGGAAATATATGTGCTGTATGAACTTTGGGGAGTTGAACGGTACTTTGGGCTGTGGGATTGTATATATATGTCTTGTGTTTATTTACTGTTTTAGTCATTCCCAGCTGATCATCAGGTCCCACCCGCCTCTCACAGCATCTTCCCTATCTGAATCGCTCCCACTGCCCTCTAGTCTTTCACTCTCACTTTCCGCATCCACAAATCTTTCATCCTCGCTCAAATTAATGGGGAAATCGTCGCTTTCTCGGTCCGAATCGCTCTCGCTGCTGGTGGCCATGATTGTAAACAATGTGCGGATGTGCGGAGCTCCACAACCTGTGACGTCACGCGCATATCGTCTGCTACTTCCAGTACAGGCAAGCCTTATTTTATCAGCGACCAAAAGTTGCAAACTTTATCGTCGATGTTCTCTACTAAATCCTTTCAGCAAAAATATGGCAATATGGCGAATTGATCAAGTATGACACAGACTGGACCTGCTATGCCCGTTTAAATAAGAAAATCGCATTTCAGTAGTCCTTTATGTACTTAACAAAAAAGGTGAAATAACTGAAAACATGTTTGGTATTATAGTTTCTTCAAAATAGCCACCCTTTGCTCTGATTACTGATTTGCCCACTCTTGGCATTTTCAAGAAAAGCAAATCAGTAATAAGAGCAAAGGGTGGCTATTTTGAAGAAACTATAATATAAAACATGTTTTCAGTTATTTCACCTGTTTTTGTTAAGTACATAACTCTACATGTGTTCATTCATAGTTTTGATGTGACAATCTACAATGTAAATAGTCAAGAAAATAAAAACGCATTGAATGAGGAGGTGTGTCCAAACGTTTGGCCTGTACTGTATGTTTATCGGCCCAAGTTTGAATGTTGTCTGTCTATACGTGTTGGCCCTCCGATGAGGTGGCGACTTGTCCAGGGTGTACCCCGCCTACCGCCCGAATGCAGCACCCCCCGCAACCCCGAACGGGACCAGCGGTAGAAAATGGATGGATGGCTGGATCTATGTTTACCTTCAGTTTAATATGTAATGGTTCTAGAGTGTGTTTAATGATAAAGGCAAAACAGGTGTTATGGTCTGGTTCATGTAATGTCACGTGGGTTCAATTCCTGTTTTAGACACCTCTGTGTCGTATTCCTCTAAGTATAGAATGGTCACACTGTGCCAAGATAGCGCAGCATGTCGGTTTAATGTACACAATTAAATATCTTAGTTGCTCAGACAACAGTGTGTTTGTCTACGTTTAGATTGGGGTATGGCATTTCTTAATAGGGAAATCTCTTGTTTTCATGTTAGCATTCAAGCTAGCTCGCCAGCTTCTCCAGTAAATGAGCAGTATCACTGGCTCGTGGATTTATGAAAGTGTGTTAATCAATCACAGTTTTATGATCTTTTTAATCTAGAAAGTAGAATATTGTTACACCCTAGGGTTGTCCCGATACCAATATTTTGGTACCGGTACCAAAATGTATTCTGATACTTTTCAAAATAAAAAAGACCACAAAAAAAAAGTCATTATTGGCTCTATTAAAAAAAAATAAAAAAAATCTTACCATACAATAAACATATGTTTATTATTGCAATACAGAACAATTTAGTCCTTAAATAAAATAGTGAACATACTAGACAACTTGTCTTTTAGTAGTAAGTTAAAAAACAAAGACTCCTAATTAGTCTGCTGACGTATGCAGTAACATATTGTGTCATTTATCATTCTATTATTTTGTCAACATTATGAGGGACAAACTGTAAACATTGATTCATCTACTTGTTCATTTACTGTTAATATCTGCTTATTTTCTGTTTTAACATGTTCTAGCTACACTTCTGTTAAAATGTAATAATCACTTATTCTTCTCTTCTTTGATACTTTACATTAGTTTTGGATGATACCACAAATTTAGGTATCGATCCGATACCAAGTAGTTACAGGATCATACATTGGTCATATTCAAAGTCCTCATGTGTCCAGGGACATATTTCCCGAGTCTATAAACATATTATGAATTTTTAAAAAAGAAAAAAAGATTCTGTGATGATAAAAAATATCGATGTAATCATAGTAGTATCGATTAGATACACTCTTGTACTTGGTATCATTGCAGTGAATAACAGGTGTAGATCCACCTATGGCATTTGTTTACATTCAGGTGCGCTAGCTTTTGTTAGCGGTGACACCGATGAGCTGTTGTATCCTCTGTGGTGTGTAATGAAGCATGTTTAACTATTCCTCGTCCTCCAGGGATAATGTTACATGTAAGAAACTTACTTTATTTGTCGCCATGGAGGACAGGATTAGTGATTTAGAAGTAGCTAAAACACTGCCGACTGCGGATGGATGTTAGATGCAAACTAGCTAGCCATGTCTTAAAGCACCACTTCACGAGGGCGTTTCAGTGTTATAACTTCACTTTTATCTTTTGTTTTTACACCAAAATGTGTCCTTCTCCCTTTTCTGTCTACACACAGTGTCTGCTTGTAAGTACTCCGTGTGTGTGAGCTGCCCAACATGCTTCTCTGCTTGTAAAACCAGCAAACATGCGCATTTAAAGAACATAAATAAATTAAAGCTGCAAGCAGCGATGGACGGGACCGACTTTGACGGCACATAAAATCCCAACCGGAGCAGTAATCAAAACTCTTTCGTCAACTTTTAATCAGAAGGGTTCAATCTCTCTCCTGTGCTAGAGTGAAGCCGACACGACAAACGCGCTCAGAGGAGATAATGTTTGAAAAAAGGTGACCGGTTTTTACAAAACTTTTGTTTTGAAGGGGGAATTGCAAACTTCCTGTTGATTTTTGCTGGGGGTTGTCAATTTATGAAATGCAGGTCTAAGTGAGACCTACATAGAGGTTTTTGTTTCATGTCTCTATGACATTCCTACTGGAAGTTACAGGCAGTTTTGTCTGTGTTTTCTTCCTAGGAGCAGTTTTGTCTGTGTTTTATTCCTAGGGGGCGCGAGAGCGTAATTTTGAGTTTTGGGGTTTGCTTTGTTTATTAAATCGCAATTTTCGCCAGTCCTGATGTGTGTGTCCAGTTTGGTGAGTTTTGAAGCATGTTAAGGTGGTGAAATTACAGCTCAAACAGGCAAAGGTGACTGTTTTTACAAAACTTTTGTTTTGAAGGGGGATTTGCAAACTTCCTGTTGATTTTTGCTGAAGGAAATCGATGTATGAAATCTAGGTCTAAGTGAGACCTACATAGAGGTGTTTGTTTCATGTCTCTACCACATTCGTACTGGAAGTTACAGGCAGTTTTGTTTTGATCATGTCCCGGCAAGAAATCTGCGTTCAAAGAACTCCGGCTTATTAGTGATTCCCAGAGCCCAAAAAAAGTCTGCGGGCTATAGAGCGTTTTCTATTCGGGCTCCAGTACTATGGAATGCCCTCCCGGTAACAATTAGAGATGCTACGTCAGTAGAAGCATTTAAGTCCCATCTTAAAACTCATTTGTATACTCCAGCCTTTAAATAGACCCCCCTTTTAGACCAGTTGATCTGCCGTTTCTTTTCTTTTCTCCTCTGCTCCCCTCTTCCTTGTGGAGGGGGGGGGGGGGGGGGGGGGGGGGGCACAGGTCCGGTGGCCATGGATGAAGTGCTGGCTGTCCAGAGTCGGGACCCGGGGTGGACCGCTCGCCTGTGCATCGGCTGGGAACATCTCTGCGCTGCTGACCCGTCTCCGCTCGGGATGGTGTCCTGCTGGCCCCACTATGGACTGGACTCTTACTGTTATGTTGGATCCACTATGGACTGGACTCTTACTATTATGTTGGATCCACTATGGACTGGACTCTCACAATATTATGTCAGACCCACTCGACATCCATTGCATTCGGTCTCCCCTAGAGGGGGGGTTACCCACATATGCGGTCCTCTCCAAGGTTTCTCATAGTCATTCACATCGACGTCCCACTGGGGTGAGTTTTTCCTTGCCCTTATGTGGGCTTTGTACCGAGGATGTCGTTGTGGCTTGTGCAGCCCTTTGAGACACTTGTGATTTAGGGCTATATAAATAATCATTGATTGATTGATTGAATGATTGATTTTCATCCAAGGGGGCGCTAGAGCACAATTTTGAGTTTTAAAGTTTGTTATTTTAAATAGATGGCAATTTTCGCCAGTCCTGATGTATGTGTCAAATTTGGTGAGTTTTGAAGCATGTTAAGGGGGTAAAATTACAGCTCAAAAAGGCGGCGGAATAATAATAATAAAACCTTACAATTACAATAGGGTCCTCTGTCCCAAAGGGACATTGCGGTCCCTAATAAATAAATAAAAATTGGGAACCCATCCATCTCCTACTACTTGTCCCTCTCGGGGTGGCGGGGGGTTTTGGAGCCCATCTCAGCTGCATTCGGGCGGTAGGCGGGGTACACCCTGGACACGTCGCCACCTCATCGCAGGGCCAACACAGATAGACAGAGTCGGTACTTTTCAAACGGAGTATAGCACCGTTATTTATACATTAGTACCGCGATACTATACTAGTACCGGTATACTGTACAACCCAATTACACCCCTTAAGCCGATACAGCGGTACCTTAACTTACGAGTATATTCGGGGTCCCTAGGACCTGCTTTTAACGGTTGGCTTCTCTGATTCGGTCATCCGCTTCTTCTAGTTCGCACTAACTGTCACAAGGGAAGGATTGTGTCGCTCTCTGGCTGTGGCTGTGGACAATTACTACCTTTAACTGGAAACGAAAATGCTCAAAACTGCAAATTAAAGCATAACAAAAAGCCAAAAGACAGCTCGTACCTCAAAGTACTGGTGAGTTGCGGTACAACTAATCTGCTGATATCAGACCGATATCAATATCGAATTGGAATACCATACACACAAAGACACCATGAAGGATACGGACTCCGTTGACTCCGGAGATCTTGAAGTCGTCAATCAGTTGGACAATAGTCTCCCTGTGGGGATCAGAAGGATCACTGTCCCTCACCTGGACACAGAAAGACAGGGTGTAGAATGAGGTGTGGGACTAATTGCTTAACAAATGTGGTGTTGGGTGTGACGCTCACACATCTGAGCAGTTTGATCTCATCCAGCGCCGTCTCTGTGTAATGAGGTGCGCTCTTCACTACCTTCAAGGCCACAAAACGCTTCTTCCTAAAACACACATGGGGATAGACACGTGGTCAGAGGGCTGGGGATGGAGTCCGACCAGGGCATGTGGACAGAGTGTGTCGAGTCGTACTGCAGGTCCCAGCACAGCCAGACGGTGGAGAAATGTCCCCAGCCAAGCTTGCGGACCACGTGGTACCGCCCGTTGAACAGGTCCCCGATCTTGACCGGGTAGTAACCGCCTGGAACACAACAACTGACAGTCACACAAACAGGACACAACAAACTAATTTTTTTTCACTGAGGGCCGCACACTAAAAAACATAAGCATGCGGGGGCCGTTTTGACATTTTTTCATGATCTAAACCAGGGGTCACCAACGCGGTGCCTGCGGGCACCAGGTAGCCCGTAAGGAACAGATGAGTAGCCCGCTGGCCTGTTCTAAAAATAGCTCAAATAGCAGCACTTACAGTGAGCTGCCTCTATTTCTTACATTTTATTTATTTACTAGCAACCTGGTTTCGCTTTGCTCGACATTTTTAATTCTAAGAGAGACAAAACTCAAATAGTATTTGAAAATCCAAGAAAATATTTTAAAGACTTGGTCTTCATTAACTGACAAAGAAACAGATAACAGATTTGGTGTCCAGTTCAAAGTGTGACATGATTTATTTAAAAATTTGAGAGTTGACTTTTGTATTTTACACGAGTTATTATTTGTAAAAACATGGTGCAAAGTAATTCATGATTTGTTAAAAAATGTTAGTGGCTAGCTAGTTAAAATGGGATATTGTGATTTCACAAGACGGTCTTAGAAGTGATCATTTGAAAATGTTCAATTTGAAAAATGTGCACTTAGAGAAAATATAAAAATAAAGTGTTGCATATTGATAATTATCTGTTTCTATATATATTTATTGTGAGAAATCATTAAGATGATCAGTGTTTCCACAAAGATAAATATCATTAATGATTAATAATAACATAGAGTTAAAGGTAAATAGAGCAAATTGGCTATTTCTGGCAATTTATTTAAGTGTTTATCAAACTGGTAGCCCTTCGCATTAATCAGTACCCAAGAAGTAGATCTTGGTTTCAAAAAGGTTGGGGACCCCTGATCTAAACCAATACAATATACAGATTTTTTTTTTTACTTTTAGGGCTCCACTCATGTTTGGTCTTGGGTCTCATTCATCAAAATGTTAAAGGGGAACTGCACTTTTTTTTTTTTCCTATCCATTACGATCCTTATGTAAGACAAGAACACACGTTTTTCTTTTTTATGCATTTAAAAAAAGTCGGCTTACAATGTAGCTTATAAGAGTCGCTCTATTCTGCCTATAAAGCCCTTAAAAAACCTCCATTAAAGTTTTCTATCCATGATGTAAGTATATATGTAATGTAGCAACATTTATAATAAGTATTATATACATGATGTAAGTATATATGTCATGTAGTAACATTCATAACATGTAATACTGTATATACATGATGTAAGTATATACGTAATGTAGTAACATTCATAATAACATGTAATATATACATGATGTAAGTATATATGTCATGTAGTAACTTTCATAATATCATGTAATATATACATGATGTAAGTATATATGCAATGTAGTAACATATACAGTAATATATACAGTCGTGGTCAAAAGTTTACATACACTTGTAAAGAACATAATGTCATGGCTGTCTTGAGTTTCCAATAATTTCTACAACTCTTATTTTTTTGTGATAGACTGATTGGAGCACATACTTGTTGGTCACAAAAAACATTCATGAAGTCTGTTTTTTTTATGATTTTTTTATGGGTCTACTGAAAATGTGAGCAAATCTGCTGGGTCAAAAGTATACATACAGCAATGTTAATATTTGCTTACATGTCCCTTGGCAAGTTTCACTGCAATAAGGCGCTTTTGGTAGCCATCCACAAGCTTCTGCTTGAATTTTTGACCACTCCTCTTCACAAAATTGGTGCAGTTCAGCTAAATTTGTTGGTTTTCTGACATGGACTTGTTTCTTCAGCATTGTCCACACATTTAAGTCAGGACTTTGGGAAGGCCATTCTAAAACCTTCATTCTAGTCTGATTTAGCCATTCCTTTACCACTTTTGACGTGTGTTTGGGGTCATTGTCCTGTTGGAACACCCAACTGCGCCCAAGACCCAACCTCCCTGCTGATGATTTTAGGTTGTCCTGAAGAATTTTTCATTGTCCCATTTACTCTCTGTAAAGCACCATTGGCAGCAAAACAGGCCCAGAGCATAATACTACCACCAAAAAAAGTACCAATGATTGTCACGCACACACTAGGTGTGGTGAAATTTGTCCTCAGCATTTGACCCATCCCCTTGTTCACCCCCAGGGAGGTGAGGGGAGCAGTGGGCAGCAGCGGTGGCCGCGCCCGGGAATCATTTTTGGTGATTCAACCCCCAATTCTAACCCTTGATGCTGAGTGCCAAGCAGGGAGGTAATGGGTCCCATTTTTATAGTCTTTGGTATGAATCGGCCGGGGTTTGAACTCACAGAACTCAGGGTGGACACTCTAACCACCAAGCCGCTGAGTAGGTATGGTAGTAGGTACCACCATGCTTGACGGTAGGCATGGTGTTCTTGGGTTTAAAGGCCTCACTTTTTCTACTCCAACTATATTGCTGGGTATTGTGGCCAAACAGCTCAATTTTTGTTTCATCTGACCACAGAACTCCAGAAGATCTTATCTTTATCAAACTAAATTAATTTAAAAAATAAAATAAAATAAATAAATATATATATATATATATATATATATATATATATATATATATATATATATACACTTTTTTTTTTTTAATCTGTCCTGTAATTCAGACAAATCATATTGTTGATGTACATGATCTATATCTGCTGTACAGATTTACTTTACTTCTCTTGTTGCCTTATTTGTATTTGACTTTATCAAATGTTTGGGTAAACTTTTATTCAACAAAACCAGTTTTCTTTGAAGTAACATAGATATTTACCAGAGCTGTTATATATTTTATGGAGGAATTTAGTTCATCATAGAACTATGACAAAAGTATTGATTTGGAATTGACAATTGATTTGAATCGAGAATCGATTCTGAATCGAAATTGTTACCCCCAAAAATCGAATCGAATATTCACAGCCCTACAAAATATGCATTATTTTTCTCTCAAATTTTTTCAAAGTAGAATATTTGAAGTAAAGTAATTGGAGCTTTAAATAGGTCAATTATTAATAACACCATTGATTTTAATTAATTATTATTTTTGGAGCAATGACAGTTAAATTTAAAAAAGACAAAACACAAATATTCTTAGACATCCAAAAAGGCCCCACTCATAAAAGTGTTAAAAATAAATCATACATTATTTTTTAATACTTTCAACACTTAAGTTTCTAGATCAACTTCAGATATATCCGTTGATTATAAGTTTTTAAAACATTTTTAACGTGTTTGCGTGTCTCATGCACTCTTTGTGAAAAAAACTTACGTTTTTAATGGCAAACACACAAAATATACAAAATTAACAGTGTTTCAGCAGGTATCAGAAAATCTATTTAATACTTTTTAATTCCACTCAAACCAAATTTTTGATGCGTGTCCTTGTGCAGACAGTTATGTATAGTCCAAAGCTTACAACTTTCTGTATAAAAACATGCAATTGACTATGATCATCTTAAATAGTTGAACAGCTGACATTAACTGTTACTCTTGAGTGAATTAGAATTGGTCCACAAGACTGTTTAATATGAGGATTTATTTGTATTCATTTTTTAGGAAATGGTAGCAGCTGATGCCAATTATGGTGGCGACAGCAGAATTTGCTTTGTTCGTTGGCACCGCCTGCCTTTAATCGCAGACTTGTGATCAGCATGTGTGATTTCACCGCATTACATGTTTTTAATGCCTCTGGACATCGGATTGAATGCTTTTTAATGCCATTTAAGGCCTTATTTTTTGCAAAATCCATTTAATGCTTTTTAACGACCCGCGGAAACCCTGATTTAAGTTTATTAGAGTCAACATTGCAACTTTTTCACATGACATTTAACCTGTTTGTTCTTTTATTCCACTTTTTTATGTTTTTTTTTTTTTATTAATATTTTTAAAATGTGCCGCGGGCAGTTAAAAAATGAGGCAAGGGCCGCAAATGGCCCCCGAGCTGCACTTTAGACACCCCTGCTTGAGTGGTAAAACACTTTCCATGACCAGACTCAACTCACCTTTGCAGTAATCTGACGGGTCCTCCTGCTCCTCATCGTCAGAGCCCAGAAGCTGAGCAGGGGGCGGGGTCAGCTCCGCAGGGGGCGGGCTCACGGGGGGTGGTGGGGGCGTGGCCGTGCAGCAGATAGGCGTCAGTGACATCACGGAATTTGGGACAACGTGAGGCGCCTCGGTGTCAAAGGACGTGAGGAAGGAGGCAGAAGAGGAGCATAGGGGGGACAAGGTCACAGAGGGGTGGGCGGGGCTTAAATGAGTGGGGGCGTGGGCGCTGATGTGAGGTGTGGTCGATTTAGAAAGATTGTGATTGGAATTCTCAAACGTTAAAGGAGTCAATGTGCTGAAATCGTACGACGTTTTATTGTTTAGAGCTGATTGTGTAGGGCTGTGGGCGGGGCTCTGAGATTTGACAGGAGGCGATTGGTTAAAAAGTAGGACAGGAGGTGATTGGTTGCGGGCGGGGCTTTCCGATGTGGTCGGAAGTGACCGGCTGTGGGCGTACCCTTCTGTTTTGGTAGGAGCATATTTGGTGTGGTCGGGGCTCTGAGATAAGACCAGAAGTGATTGGCTGGGGGCGTACTCCTCTGCTGTGATGGGAGGCGACTTTGTCCGAGATTTGGCAATAGGCGCTTGGCCATGGGTGGGGTTCAGAGATTTACTGTGGGCGGAGCCCTCCGATGTAGTGGGAGGTGATTGGCATTGAGTTACAATGGCAGGCGACTGGCTGTGGGCGGGGCTCTGAGATGCAACAGGAAGTGATTGGCTGAGAGGGTACCCCTCTGTTTTTGTTGGAGGTGACTTGGTGTGGGTGGGACCCCGAGACGGGCTAGGAAGATTTTTGGCACGGGCGGGGCTCTCGAATAAGACAGCAGGCGAGCGGCTGTGGGCGTGGCTCTGAGACGAGGCTGAAGGTGATTGGCTGGTGTGTGGCACTGTCAGGGGGATGACAAGAGGGGGAAGCATGGCATTGTGGGGGACATTCTCGGGACACTGGAGGGCGGCTAGAGGCCTATGTTGTATATCTGGAGTGGGGGGGTCGATCAGGGGACAAGATTCCTGGGGGTCCCCATGGGACACACACGCATCCACTGCGACGGTGGCGTCGAGACATGCACTTCCTGGGGGCGGGGCTGTCTTGCAAGTATTTTGTGGGGGTAAGGGCGTGACTGGGGGGTGGTCCTGCGTCTGGGGCGGGCTTCTGTCATCAGGGTTCAGATTCTGAAGGTCACTGAGGTCATTCACGCTAGAAGGGGGGGAAGAGAATACACACTTAGCTTCATTTAACTACCATATTTTCTGGACTATAAGGCGCACTTAAAATCCTTTCATTTTCTCAAAACTCAACAGTATGTCTTATAACCCGGTGCGCCTAATGTACGGAATAATTTTGGTTGTGCTGACCGACCTTGAAGCTATTGTATTTGGTACAAGATGTATTGATAAGTGTGACCAGTAGATGGCAGTCACACATAAGCGATACGTGTAGACTGCACTATGATGGCAGTCACACATAAGAGATACATGTGGACGGCAATATGACTCAAGTAAACAACACCAACATTTTATATGTTCCATTGAAAATATAGAACATTACACACGGCGCTCAAAAATCTAGCAACATGTTTTAGTAGGACTTTGGTAAGCAATGAAGCTGCACCACATGATGGATTGTACTGTGATTTAACATACAAGTATTGTTATGGTGTGTGTGTATAAGGTAAGACATTATCTGCATTTTTCCCCCGCAATATTGTGCAAAAGCAACTCTCCTTACCTTCTGGTACCTGCTGATCTGTATTTGGGATCTGCATAAGTCCTGAAAATTTGCGCGTGTCCGCCGTAGTCTATAAGCTTCTTCTTTTTTCTCTTATCTTCTTGTTATGGGACATTGCCATATCTAATATAAAGTAGTGTAAAGTTCTTACTTATATCTGTCAGTAAACTCGCCATGAAAGCACTAAAACATACCGGTGTAGTGAGTTTACATTATTCACCCAAGGAACTTTAGTTATCAGAGAGTTCCGGTCGGACGGTTTTTCACGGGACACATTTCCGGCGTTGTTGTTGCCCTAGTGAGCCACGGATGAGGAGAGATGCTGCTCCGTTATTGGTTGAAGTAAAGTCTGAATGTCATTAAAACAGTTAGCTCCATCTTTTGACACTTTTTCCACTCCGACCTTGCACGCTACACCGCTACAACAAAGATGACGGGGAGAAGACGCTGTCGAAGGTAAGCCACGTAAATAAGACCGCCTAAGAAAGCGGCTTGAAGATGGTCTGTAAAACATAATCCATGCAACATTTTGACCAAAAAAACACCATTACATGTTGTGTAGACCAGAAGGAAGTGTTTTATATTTAGAAAAAATAATAATAATATGACTCCTTTAATGCGCCTTATAATTCGGTGCGCCTTTTGTATGAAAATAGACCTGATGAGACCCACTTATCGGCAGTGCGCCTTATAATCCGGTGCGCTTTATGGTCCGGAAAATACAGCGATAAAGTAGGGCTGGGCGATATATCGAATATACTTGATATATCGCGGGTTTGTCTCTGTGGGACATAGAAAATGACTATATCGTGATATTCGAGTATGCATTCTCAGGCAGTTACTTTTAGCTGCGGGCATTAAACTTCAGGCTCTTTTCACTCTTTCTTGTCTCTCCTTCTCGCAGAGACATAAAACAAGCGCACCTTCTTACATACGTCACATACTGTCGCGCGTGCAACGTCACACGCTCTCACGGAGCAGAGAGGTAGCAGCGTGGGTAACGTTAGCTGTGATGCTAGCGGAGTGGTGCGAGTGGTAATACGAGAGAAAGAAGGTGCGAATCTGGTAACAAATGAAGGAAGAATTTATTCCCAAGAAAAACAGCACAGGGTCCATCGTCTGGCGGTGGTTTGGCTTCAAGCGGGAATATGTCGAACAAGTATGCGGCAAAAGCGTTGCTACAAAAAGTAGCACCTTCTGCTAATTTGTAGCATGACTTGAAAAGTGACCCGCGAGAGCAGGGGTGGGCAATTAATTTTTACCGGGGGCCGCATGAGCAACCCGAGCACTGCTGGAGGTCCACATCGACAATATTTCAATAAAATTTTCCTCAATATTATTTTTGATATATACCGTAAGATAAATAATAATAATAATAATTAATAAGTAATAATAATAATAATAATACTTTCATTTAACCTAACATAACTTTAAACCAAAAGCACTTCTTTGGAAATCATTTGTACCCCTTTCAGAGATCACATTTAGTTCCCCTTAAACATCCTCATGTTGCACAATGAAACGTAAGCATAGGATGAAGTGTGCATTCCTGTAACTTTCTCTAATATCAGCATTCCATGATTAATATAAATAAATTAACATTAATAATAAATGACAGTAAAATAAGCACACGTATGACTGAGGAGTCATAGTGTAACTTTGTGTGGTATTTGAGTTGTCCGACTTTTTGTGTGGCCATAAACGCACCAGTGATTTAGTGGTATGCGTGTTGGTGACAGATGACAAGTTGGTTTTGGCCTGGTTTGTACGGCAGAAAATGACTAGTTTTTCGAGATAGAAGTGTTTTACTCATGTTTTTGGTGTGGTTATGGCCGAATATAAACAGTTGTGCTCAATAAAGTGATCGATATAATTTCTGGCCTCGAAGCATCTCAATAGACGTTACAATAATTGAACGGTGTTCAATTGAACGGTGTTGACGAACACCGTTAGGGCCGCTTGTTGTCACTGTCACTCAGAGTTGCATTGCAAAATTACACAGAATAAATGTGTTTATTTTGTTTAGAATTCAGATGGGATTTGATTTGGTGCACGGCATATATTTGCTGTGCGCAGAGGACGCTTGAGCAGTGCGCAATTGCGCAAGCGCGCACCTTAGAGGGAACATTGCTTGGCAGTCCATGTCTTGTTGAAAACACGCCATTAGTCATCAACTTTTCTCTTTTTAGCGTCTCTGGTGTAAACCGTGCATCACTTGTCGCTGTGCACCTTCACTCACAGGTTACATACAGACATACGTCCATAAATAACACTTTTCAAAATAAAAGCAGCACAGTTGTATTGCGCGCACGACATAGATGTTTTTTCAACTTTATTTTGTCATTTGTGATTGCAGCTGTTCACATTCACTCACAACCACGCACGCGCATACGTCCACACGGAAGTAATACAAATAACGCTTTTCAAAACAAAAGCAGCACCGTTGTATTACACACTCGACATAGATACTTTTTTTAAAATTTATTTTGTAATTTATGATTGGCCTCACGCGGGCCGGACAAGGACGCACAAAGGGCTGGATGTGGCCCGCGGGCCGCAGAATGCCCAGGTCTGCGCTAGAGAATGAAGAGTGCTTGAGACTCCGCATATCAACATCTCCGGCCGGTGCCACACCCATAAAATGCCCAGGCAACCATTTCCACATCAACACCTTATGAAAAAAATAGTCAACAACAGAAGGAGATAACGTCCGCAGGAACCTACCACATAGCGAAGGACATACACTATTTGATTTCCTGTTATGCAGCTCATTTTTATTGGACAGTTATTGAAATATCTTGTGTGACATCATGCACAAAAGGGCACTTTATTTGTTTTTAACTATTGTAGTGGCGTTCTGTACAATAAGTGCCCTTTAATTTAGTGTTGTTTTGATAAGTCATCTTAGTGACATCATGCACAAAAGTGCACTCATAGCTTGCTTTAAAATGTCTCTGACAATCTTGCACTTTCTGTTTTGGAAATGACATGAATGTTTGTGCCACTGCTTAATAACTGTTTAATAAATACACTTTTGGTCAATTGACTTAGTTGTGATTTCCCTCACTGCATGAAAGTTTAAAAGTAGCATATATTAATGCAGTATGAACAAGAATGTTTTAATGTAGACACATAGAATCATCATACTGCTGTGATTATATGCATCAAGTGTTCATTCAAGGCTAAGGCAAAATATCCAGATACATATCTATCGTGACATGGCCTAAAAAAAAAAAATCGAGATACAGTATTAATAAAAGGCCATATCGCCCAGCCCTACGATAAAGCCAATCGATTCATTTATTCCGTGCGGTGGTCCCGATGTCTTGAGCAGTTCTTCCTTCTGCATTGTAAACATAACTGACCTGGCAGCGTACGTTATGTCCATTTATGCACATTTGACAATGGCGCCGTCTTAAAGGGGAACATTATCACCAGACCTATGTAAGCGTCAATATATACCTTGATGTTGCAGAAAAAAGACCATATATTTTTTTAACCGATTTCCGAACTCTAAATGGGTGAATTTTGGCGAATTAAACGCCTTTCTATTATTCGCTCTCGGAGCGTTGTGACGTCACATCGGGAAGCAATCCGCCATTTTGTCACTTTCGTCGGTGTGTTGTCGGAGGGTGTAACAACACGAACAGGGACGGATTCAAGTTGCACCAGTGGCCCAAAGATGCGAAAGTGGCAAGAAATTGGACGGAATTTGTTCAAAATACGAGGCTGTGGGGAAAGCCGACGAAACGGTCAGTCGTTTGTTCCGCACACTTTACCGACGAAAGCTATGCTACGACAGAGATGGCAAGAATGTGTGGATATCCTGCGACACTCAAAGCAGATGCTGACATCAACTCCAAAACTGGACAGATCAGCTTTCAGGAAAAGAGAGCGGATGAGGGTATGTCTACAGAATATATCAATTGATGAAAACTTTATTCATTACTCGCGGTTTTACGTAAATTATTATACATAAACTGTGTTTACCAATAATTTAGCTTAAAAACATTTATTTTTTTCAATCATTCGAGTACATTCGGGTAGTCCTGTGTAATGCAGTATTTTGTGTCTATTTAGGTATGGTTAACCTGAGTGCTGAAATCGTGGAAAAATATATGTTCTTAGCGCGCCTGAAATGGGCTGTCTGCACTCTCAAAGTGCATGTTGTTGCCAAATGTATTTCATATGCTGTAAACCTAGTTCATAGTTGTTAGTTTCCTTTAATGCCAAACAAACACATACCAATCGTTGGTTAGAAGGCGATCGCCGAATTCGTCCTCGCTTTCTCCCGTGTCGCTGGCTGTCGTGTCGTTTTCGTCGGTTTCGCTTGCATACGGTTCAAACCGATATGGCTCAATAGCTTCAGTTTCTTCTTCAATTTCGTTTTCGCTACCTGCCTCCACACTACAACCATCCGTTTCAATACATTCGTAATCTGTTGAATCGCTTAAGCCGCTGAAATCCGAGTCTGAATCCGAGCTAATGTCGCTATTCCTTGCTGTTCTATGCGCCATGTTTGTTTGTATAGGCATCACTGTGTGACGTCACAGGAAAATGGACGGGTGTATATAACGATGGTTAAAATCAGGCACTTTGAAACTTTTTTTAGGGATATTGTGTGATGGGTAAAATTTTGAAAAAAAACTTTGAAAAATAAAATAAGCCACTGGGAACTGATTTTTAATGGTTTTAACCCTTCTGAAATTGTGATAATATTCCCCTTTAATGTAAAATGTCTGACGGCGATAGGATGACACCAAAACTCAGCTGACACACACAGAAACACACACGCACACAGGGCTGCGATGACTCAGTGACATTGTTGAAGCGTGCTGGAGACGCATGGAAATAGACTCTGTGTGTGCGTGTGTTGTGGTATCATAATTCAGCGTGTGCTGCTATTAATGGCCAGTGACTGGTGGTGGTCGGCTGGACAAGCTCGCTTAGCACAGAGACTGCTGTGATGCAGAACTATTAGCCTAGCTTAGCCCAGTTAACACAAGAGTGCCGTGGTGACAAGTGGCGATGTGTGTGTGAGAGCTTCAAAAGCAGAGAAAACAATCAGGCCTCGGGAGAGGAGGTCCGCAAACCAGCAGCGGATCTCGCTCCTCAGTGTCCTAAATTAAGTGTCCATGTGTGTCGGCCTCACCCGGTCTTGTCAGTGTGGACTTTGCGGTGCTTTTTGCCTCGCCGCCTGTGCTTCTTGGCGCTGGAGGCGGGGCCTTCGCTTCCAGTCCCCACTGCAGCTGTAATCAGAGATTCACCAAGTGTAAACATGTGCGCTCCTCCATAAGCTCAAAGAACTCTGGCTTATTAGTGATTCCCAGAGCCCAAAAAAAGTCTGCGGGCTATCGAGCGTTTTCTATTGGGGCTCCAGTACTCTGGAATGGCCTCCCAGTAACAGTTAGAGATGCTACCTCAGTAGAAACATTTAAGTCCCATCTTAAAACTCATTTATTTAGCCTTTAAATAGAACCCCCTTTTCGACCAGTTGATCTGCCGTCTCTTTTCTGCTCTGCCCCCTTCTCCTTTTTTGGAGAGGTTATTAGGTGACCACAGATGATGCGCTAGCTGTTCAAAGTCGGGACCCAGGGTGGACCACTCATCTGTGCATCAGTCTACAGATCTACTCTCTATTTTATGCTGCAGCTGTTACATATACTGTAATATTGTACATGGTAATTGTTTTATATTGTATATATGATATAAACATAATATAATATATCAGTATATGTCATATACTGTACATATATTATGTAAATATTACATATATGTTATATTTTATATTGCGACTATGGTACATTTTTTGTCTATTTTATACCTGCATTGTCCTTTCCATCCTTTGTAACTGAGCTACTGTGTGGAACAATTTCCCTTGTGGATCGTTAAAGTTTGTCTAAGTCTAAGTCTGTGACGTCTCTGCGCTGCTGACTTGTCTCCATTGAAGATGATCCCCTGCCGGGCCCACTATGGACTGGACTCTCACACTATTAACTAGATCCACTATGGACTGGACTCTCACTATTATGTTAGATCAACTATGGACTGGACTCTCACACTATTAACTAGATCCACTATGGACTGGACTCTCACTATTATGTTAGATCCACTATGGACTGGACTCTCACTATTATGTTAGATCCACTATGGACTGGACTCTCACTATTATGTTAGATCCACTATGGACTGGACTCTCACACTATTATGTTAGATCCACTATGGACTGGACTCTCACTATTATGTTAGATCCACTATGGACTGGACTCTTACTATTATGTTAGATCCACTATGGACTGGACTCTCACTATTATGTTAGATCCACTAAGGACTGGACTCTCACACTATTATGTTAGATCAACTATGGACTGGACTCTCACTGTTATGTTAGATCCACTATGGACTGGACTCTCACACTATTATGTTAGATCCACTATGGACTGGACTCTCTCACTATTATGTTAGATCCACGAGGGACTGGACTCTCTCACTATTATGTTAGATCCACGAGGGACTGGACTCTCACAATATTATGTTAGATCTACTATGGACTGGACTCTCACACTATTATGTTAGATCCACTATGGACTGAACTCTCACTAATATGTTAGATCCACTATGGACTGGACTCTCACACTATTATGTCAGATCCACTTTGGACTGGACTCTCACTATTATGTTAGATCAACTATGGACTGGACTCTCACTATTATGTTAGATCCACTATGGACTGGACTCTCACTATTATGTTAGATCCACTATGGACTGGACTCTCACTATTATGTTAGATCCACTATGGACTGGACTCTTACTATAATGTTAGATCCACTATGGACTGGACTCACAATATTATGCTAGATCCACTCGACGTCCATTGCACCGGTTGCCCAGTGAGCCGAGGATGTCGTTGTGGCTTGTGCAGCCCTTTGAGACACTCGTGATTTAGGGCTATACAAATAAACATTGATTGATTGATTGACTGATGGTTTCTGCTGGCCCTCACGGCACAGTTCTGAGTTCAAACCCCGGCCGAGTCATACCAAGGACTATAAAAATGGGACCCATTACCTCCCTGCTTGGCACTCAGCACCAAGGGTTGGAATTGGGGGTTAAACCACCAAAAATGATTCCCGGGCGCAGCCACCGCTGCTGCTCACTGCTCCCCTCACCTCCCAGGGGGTGGTCAAGGGTGATGGGTCAAACGCAGAGAGTAATTTCTCCACACCTAGTGTGTGTGTGTGACAATCATTGGTACTTTAACTTGAACTTATATATATATGTATAGTGATGTTATAAGCCCGGTGACATAAGAACTCCATTACCCAGCATGCAACAGCTGTAGCTAGCTCGGACGGTGGCTAACACCTGCAAGCTTACGGTCTTTTACCGCCTCGAAGACGGACCGACGGCGGGACACGACGCGGACCCCGGGGCGCCGCGGAATACGTTACCTATCAACATTCTGGCTCCCAGAGCTCAAACGGAAGCGGGTCAGCGGGCACTGTCCCGGTGCTATGACAGCTAGCCCGTTATAGCCTCCGTTAGCCTCCGTAGACGCTGGCTCGGGGAAGCAACGTGGGGGGCTCCGTCCGGGGTCCGGTACGGTCGGCACCGGCGACCTCTCAGGTTATTCTTGGCGAGTTGTTCCCTGCTGTCTCGATGCGAGGAGAGGGGAGAGAGGAGAGAGGAAAGCGGAAAGAGAGCCTTCCACCAGAAACCTCCGACAGCTGCTGACACCTGACACCGTGCTGTGCGCGTGCGCAGTGGACAACACCACCCGGTATATATACAGTCCTGGTCAAAAGTTTACATACACTTGTAAAGAACATCATTGTCATGGCTTCCAGTCATTTCTACAACTCTTTTTTTTTTTTGTGATAGAGTAATTGGAGCACATACACAAAAACATTCATGAAGTTTTTTTTATTATTATTAATTTATTATCAGTGTTGGGTTAGTTCAGGGGTCGGCAACCCAAAATGTTGAAAGAGCCACATATTGGACCAAAAATACAAAAACAAATCTGTCTGGAGCCGCAAAAAATTAAAAGCCATATTACATACAGATAGTGTGTCATGAGATATAAATTTAATTAAGAGGACTTAAAGGAAACTAAATGACCTCAAATATAGCTACAAATGAGGCATAATGATGCAATATGTACATATAGCTAGCCTAAATAGCATGTTAGCATCGATTAGCTTGCAGTCATGCAGTGGCTAAATATGTCTGATTAGCACTCCACACAAGTCAATAACATCAACAAAACTCACCTCTGTGGAAAGTTCGGTGGACAAAATGAGACAGAAAAAGAAGTGGCATAAAACACGTCCTATAAAGTCGGAGAAAGTTATACATTGTAAACAAACTACGGTGAGTTCAAGGACCGCCAAAATTAGTAGGACAAAACGGCGCTCGACAAATACTCGAATCAGTGAAGCATGTTTAATATAAACAGTGTGCTTTGTAACAATTAGGGAGGCTTGTGTCATGTTTGTCCTCCTACAGAAACCATATTAAAACAAAAAATAGATTGTTTTCCCCCTCATCTTTTTCCATTTTTCATACATTTTTTAAAAAGCTCCAGAGAGCCACTAGAGCGGCGCTAAAGAGCCGTTAGAGCCGCGGGTTGCCGACCCCTGGGTTAGTTACTGAAAACCAGTTACTTTATTTCAAAAGTAACTCAGTTACTAACTCAGTTACTTACACCAAAAAGTAATGCGTTACTGTGAAAAGTAACTATTTTGTTACTTCTTTTTTTTTCTCCTTTATTTTTTAAGGCTCTCATTAATGCCCTTTTTGCCTTCATTTCAGTACTGTTATTGCACTGGAGAATAATACAATGTGTTGATCAACTTGACATGCATTTGCATCACTGAACTCAGAAAGCAATGTGGTCTACATACAACACACAAAGACAAAGATATGTTTCAAAGGGCCAATTTATTTCAGGCCAGGACAAATTGACAAAACTATTTTAAATAGCTGCAACATAATGGCACTTTAACTTTAACTTTAACTAGATAGGATCTTTGATCCAAGACACAACTTACATTTAACTAAAATGTTATTTTCTTTGTGCTCGACAAAAGAAAAGTATTGAGAATGTCTCCATGTTAAGAAACTCGACTTCTGGCTTCACCATGATGTCTTGTTAGTTGTTATGAGAGTAGCGTATGTGTGTGGCCCTTTAAGAGGTGAGTGACGTCAGTGAGTGAGTGGGCGAGAGAGGTGAGCGAGCGGCGACAGTGAGTGCGTGCAGGTGCTCTAGTTTGGTGGATGGCTGCGTCCAATAAAGTCACAAAGTTGCAACAAACCGCCGGCCTCGTCATTCGCCCTCAGCTGTAAAGACCCACTTCCGGGTAAAGTGAAGGTTGTTAGCCCCAAAGTAGGCCATGGAGGAACGTCTCCTCTGCACCCCTCAACTACGGTCTGGGAGCCCCCCCGCCCCCACCCACTTTTCCTTGTGACACAGAAGGAAGACGCCGCAGCGCTCCAATAAAACACACTCAGATCTTCTGTTTCGCCGATACTACATACAAAAATAACGTAAAATAACGCAGTAACGCATCATGTAGTAACGGTAACTGAGTTACTGAATATAAAAAATAACGCATTAGATTACTAGTTACACATCTGTGAAGGCACCATTAATGCTGAAAGGTACATACAGAGTTTTGGAGCAACGTATGTTGCCATCCAAGCAACGTTACCATGGACGCCCCTGCTTATTTCAGCAAGACAATGCCAAGCCACGTGTTTCATCAACGTGGCTTCATAGTAAAAGAGTGCGGGTACTAGACTTGCCTGCCTGTAGTCCAGACCTGTCTCCCATTGAAAATGTGTGGCGCATTATGAAGCTTAAAATAGCACAACGGAGACCCAAACTGTTGAACAACTTAAGCTGTACATCAAGCAAGATTGGGAAAGAATGCCCTTTCCCCAACTACTTTGGCACATGTTGCAGCCATGAAATTCTAAGTTAATTATTTGCACAAAAAAAAAAAAAAGTTTATGAGTTTGAACATCAAATATGTTGTCTTTGTAGTGCATTCAATTGAATATGGGTTGAAAAGGATTTGCAAATCATTGTATTCCGTTTATATTTACATCTAACACAATTTCCCAACTCATATGGAAACGGGGTTTGTACATTCATTCAGCATTTCCCTTCAACTTCAAAATTGGAGCATTCACAGTTTTCTATTGACGAACAAAGTGGAGCCAGCCAAAAACAGGGAAATGTTAAAAACGATACTTTAATGTTTGTTGTCCCGTTACAAAGTGTTTTGGCCTTCTCGCAAAAACAAACACGTCGTCACCCTCAGCATTCTCCTTATTTACATCACATTCGCACAGTCCGTAGAAGAAAAAAAAAAGATGACAACATTCCTGCACGTCTTGTAGAAAAAAGTAACAAAGTGCAAGTGTCATCCCCAAAAAACTGTACAGAGATCAGGTTACGCATCTTCATCATCTTTGTGCCTTAATGGTCGTCATCATCATCATCACACGCATGCAAAAATCGATAAGAAGTCCACAAAGACAAAGCAGGCGAAAAGAGAAAGTGGAGGAAAGGACACAGCAGGCCAAGAAGAAGAAGAAAAAAATGGAGCGTTCGCTCAACGCTTTTTTGTGTCCATTTCAAAGTTGGATTTTTTTCACGACGACATCACGTCCATAAAAAGAAGTGGCATTATAAGAATATGTGTCCGAAAAATTGCATGTCAATGATCAAAAAACTTCCCGTTCCCTCAGTACCCAGTGAACAGACAAGAGGCTGTCTTTGTTGCCCCAAGTCAAAGGCTTGGAAAATTCCGCTGTGTACGATGGGAGGAGACGGGAGGGGTTATCTATTGTGATCCAAGACTTGCCCAAGCTCGATCCAGGACCAGTCCAAGCCCGTGGCATATTTTTCTTTTGTGTTAATGTGACCAAAAACAATGTCTGTTTACATATTCCTTTAGAAACAGGGAATATCCAAATAAAAGACGAGTCGGGAACCTTTTTTCGCCAGAGCGTGGGCGACACTGTAAGAGGTTACAGGTCGACACGTTTCTCCTCAAATTGAGCAAAATGGAATCCTGTCTCTGTTTATTTCCTGGCTTCTTGTCTGTTTTAATAGATGTCATCCATGTTTGAACCTGACAATATGTACATGAACAAAGACTTGACGATTAGTTGGAAAAACAGCCCTGTGCTTTTTATCGTTATTAATATTATTGCTTTTTTTTTCTCTCTCTTTTTTTCTTATTGTCTTATCCATTTTGGCTTCAGTCACGCCCGCTGGTTGGTGTCAGAAGACAACCATAAAAAAAATACAACAACATGCATGTCAAGTTAGTCCGGAAAGCTAGAGTGGCGCCGGATGTGCTTGCCGCCAAAAACCGCGAGATTATAGCATGTCTTACGCCAAAGACGTTTACATTGCTAACATGCGAACGGATTTAGCTGTTTTGCACGCTTAAAAACTCCGAAAAAAACATCTTTGTAGCTAACATTCAGTCTTTATACAAACAAACACTTGTTAGATTAGCTCGCTAACAGTTTTGTGCTAACACCTGTCATGTTAGCCCGCTAACAGTTAGATGCTAACACCTGTCATGTTAGCTCGTCAAGAACTAGGTGCTGACTTCAGTCAAGTTAGCTCGCTAACAGTTAGGTGCTAACACCTGTCATGTTAGCTCGCTAACAGCTAGGTGCTAACACCTGTCATGTTAGCCCGCTAACATTTAGGTGCTAACACTGTCATGTTAGCCCGCCAACAGTTAGATGCTAACACCTGTCATGTTAGCTCGCTAAGAATTAAGTGCTGACTTCTGTCATGTTAGTTCGCTAACAGTTAGATGCTAACACCTGTCATGTTAGCTCGCTAACAGTTAGATGCTAACACCTGTCATGTTAGCTTGCTAACAGTTAGGTGCTAACACCTGTTGTGTTAGCTCGCTAACAGTTAGGTGCTAACACCTGTCGTGTTAGCTCGCTAACAGTTAGGTGCTAACACCTGTCGTGTTAGCTCGCTAACAGTTAGGTGCTAACACCTGTCGTGTTAGCTCGCTAACAGTTAGGTGCTAACACCTGTCGTGTCAGCTCGCTAACAGTTAGGTGCTAACACCTGTCGTGTCAGTTCGCTAACAGTTAAGTGCTAACACCTGTCGTGTTAGCTCGCTAACAGTTAGGTGCTAACACCTGTCATGTTAGCTCGCTAAGAATTAAGTGCTGACTTCTGTCATGTTAGTTCACTAACAGTTAGGTGCTAACACCTGTCATGTTAGCCCGCTAACAGTTAGGTGCTAACACCTGTCATGTTAGCTCGCTAAAAGTTAGATGCTAACACCTGTCATGTTAGCTCGCTAACAGTTAGGTGCTAACACCTGTCATGTTAGCCCGCTAACAATTTTGTTCTTACACCTGTTGTGTTAGCTCGCTAAGAATTAGGTGCTAACTTCTGTCATGTTTTGAAATGTTTATTTATTGTTTTAATTGGTTTTACCGTTTTAAAATCGTTTTTAATCATATTTATTTTTGTATTGTTTCTATACTTATCTATTTTTTGTTTTTATTCAGTCATTGGCAGAGCTAAGGATAACATTTCAATATTGTTTTTAACATTTTTGTTGTTTGAATGTGCTATATAAATAAAAATAAAGTGGATTGGATGTTAGCTCGCTAACAATTTACGTGCTAGCTCACTAACAATTAAGTGCTAACACCTGTCACATGAGTTCGCGAGCAATTATGTGCTAATACTTGTCATGTTAGCGTGCTAACACCTTTCGTGTTAGCTCACTAACAATTTTGTGCTAACTCCTGTCACGTTCGCTCGATAACAATTATGTGATAGCACCTGTCATGTTAGCACGCTAACAATTTTGTGCTAACATCTGTCATGTTAGCAAGCTAATTTGGTTTTGACACCTGTCACGGTAGCTCGCTAACAATTTTGGGCTAACACCTGTCATGAAAGCTTGCTAACAATTTTGTGCTAACACTTGTCATGTTAGCTGGCTAACAATTTTGTGCTAACATCTGTCATGTTAGCTTGCTGACAGTTATGTTTTAACACCTTTCGCGTTAGCTGGCTAACATTTTTGCGCTAATACCTGTTGTGTAAGATCGCTAGCAATTAGGTGCTAACACCTGACATGCTAGCTCGTTAACAAATTCGTTCTAACCCTTGTCGCGTTAGCTTGCTAACAATTATGTGCCAACACCTGTTGTGTAAGATCGCTAAAAATTAGGTGCTAACACCTGACATGCTAGCTCGTTAACAATTTTGTTGTAACACCCGTCGTGTTAGTTCGCTAACAATTACGCGTTAGCTGGCTAACCATTTTGTGCTGGTATAGTCGCCATCACGGCCTCTACATTCCTCCGACGTTATCAACAACGCCCGCCCCGCCCCTTGAGTTGTGTGGTGGCTCCCTGCGGTTCCAACAGGAAGTTACCTGTCACCTGGCTGCCAGGGCCAAGGCACAGCTGGGATAAATAACTTTAAATAGGACTTAGTATGTACACTCATAAGTTAGTCACTGGAGGCGGAGCTTGTGTGCACCCGCCTCATTGGCCCCGCCCACACCTGTCAATCACACACACTTTGTTGTCCACATGTCACCTGGTGGGACCCAGGAGAAGATCCCGGTGCTGACGTGACGTCCATCAAGTGCTGCTGCCTTCACCGTTACTCAGCATTGATCGGTCATGTGACCACTTGATTGACATGTGACCACTTGTGCTCTGTGACAGGACTGTAGTGCAAGTTAGATTGTCATAGTGGGGACCACACACACACACACACACACACACACACACACACACACACACACACACACACACACACACACACACACACAGTGTCCTCCTGGCGCCATCAGAGGTCAGTGACTTTGTTCTCCACCAGGGCGGCGACCTGCTGCAGTCTGTATGCTAACTGCATCTTCTGACCACTGTTGTCTTCTTCCAGGGACATGATGACCTGTCACATGATGACATCATCATCATCACTCTCTCTCTCTCTATGTGCGTGTCTCTGTGTGTGTGTCTCTGTGTGTGTGTGTTTTTGTATGTTTGTGTGTGTGTGTGTGTTTTGTGCTTGTGTGTGTGAGTGTGGGTTTTGTGTGTGTGTGTTTTGTATGTGTGTTTTTTTGTAGGTTTGTGTGTGTTTTGTGTGCATGTGTTTTGTGTGTGGGTGTGTATGTGTGTGTTTTGTGTGTGTTTTTTGTGTGTGTGTGTCTTTTGTGTGTGTGTTTTTTGTATGTTTGTGTGTGTGTTTTGTGGTTGTGTGTTTCATGTATGTGTGTCTTGTGGGTGTGTGTGTTTTTTTTTTTAATGTTTCTGTGTTTTGTGGGTGGGTGTTTTGTGTGTGTGTTTCATGTATGTGTGTTTTGTGTGTGTGTGTGTTTTTTTTAAATGTTTGTGTGTTTTGTGGGTGTTTTATGTAGGTGTGTGTGTGTTTTGTGGGTGTGTGTGTGTGTGTTTCATGTATGTGTATTTTGTGGGTGTGTGTGTTTGTTTTTTATGTTTGTGTGTGTGTGTTTTGCGTGTGTTTTGTGGGTGTGTTTTGTGTATGTGTGTGTGTTTTTTGTATGCTTGTGTGTGTTGTGTGGTTGTGTGTGTTTGGTGTGTGTGTGATTTGTGGTTGTGTTTTTCTTGTGGGCGTGTGTTTTGTGTATATGTTTTGTGTATGTTTGTGTGTTTTTCGTATGTTTGTGTGTGTTTGTGTGTTGTGGTTGTGTGTGTGTGTGTGTGTTTCTGTTTGTTTTGTGTATGTTTGTGTGTGTTTTGTGGGTGTGTGTGTGTTTTGTATGTTTGTGTGTGTGTGTTTTGTGGGTGTGTTTTTTGTATGTTTGTGCGTGTGTGTGTTTTGTATGTTTGTGTGTGTGTTTTGTGCATGTGTGTGTGTGTTTTGTATGTTTGTGTGTGTTTTGTAGTTGTGTGTGTGTGTGTTTCATGTATGTGTGTTTTGTGTGTGTTTGTTTTTTTTATGTTTGTGTGTGTGTGTGTTTTGTGGGTGTGTGTTTTGCGTGTGTTTTATGTATGTGTGTGTTTTTTTTGTATGCTTGTGTGTGTGTGTGTTTTGTGGTTGTGTGTGTGTTTGGTGTGTGTGGGTGTGTTTTGTGGATGTGTTTTTCTTGTGGGTGTGTGTTTTGTGTATGTGTGTTTTGTTTATGTTTGTGTGTGTTTTGTGGGTGTGTTTTTTGTATGTTTGTGTGTGTGTTTTGTGTATGTGTGTGTGTTTTGTATGTTTGTGTGTGTGTTGTGTGGTTGTGTGTGTGTTTCATGTATGTATGTTTGTTTTTTTATGTTTGTGTGTGTGTGTTTTGTGGGTGTTTGTGTGTGTTTTGTGGGTGTGTTTTTTGTATGTTTGTGTGTGTGTGTTTTGTATGTTTGTGTGTGTGTTGTGTGGTTGTGTGTGTGTTTCATGTATGTGTGTTTGTTTTTTATGTTTGTGTGTGTGTGTTTTGTGTGTGTGTTTTTTGTATGTTTGTGTGTGTGTGTTTTGTATGTTTGTGTGTGTGTTTTGTGTATGTGTGTTTTGTATGTTTGTGTGTGTGTTTTGTGGTTGTGTGTGTGTTTCATGTATGTGTGTTTGTGTGTGGGTGGGTGTTTTGTGTGTGTGTATGTTTTTTGTATACTTGTGTGTGTGTGTGTGTTTTGTGGTTGTGTTTTTCTTGTGGGTGTGTGTTTTGTGTAGGTGTGTTTTGTGTATGTTTGTGTGTTTTTTGTATGTGTGTGTGTGTTTTGTATGTTTGTGTGTGTTTTGTAGTTGTGTGTGTGTGTGTTTCATGTATGTGTGTTTTGTGTGTGTTTGTTTTTTTTATGTTTGTGTGTGTGTGTGTTTTGTGGGTGTGTGTTTTGCGTGTGTTTTATGTATGTGTGTGTTTTTTTTGTATGCTTGTGTGTGTGTGTGTTTTGTGGTTGTGTCTGTGTTTGGTGTGTGTGGGTGTGTTTTGTGGATGTGTTTTTCTTGTGAGTGTGTGTTTTGTGTATGTGTGTTTTGTTTATGTTTGTGTGTGTTTTGTGGGTGTGTTTTTTGTATGTTTGTGTGTGTGTTTTGTGTATGTGTGTGTGTTTTGTATGTTTGTGTGTGTGTTGTGTGGTTGTGTGTGTGTTTCATGTATGGGTGTTTGTTTTTTTATGTTTGTGTGTGTGTGTTTTGTGGGTGGGTGTTTTGTGTATGTTTGTGTGTGTTTTGTGGGTGTGTGTGTGTGTTTTGTGGGTGTGTTTTTTGTATGTTTGTGTGTGTGTGTTTTGTATGTTTGTGTGTGTGTTGTGTGGTTGTGTGTGTGTTTCATGTATGTGTGTTTGTTTTTTTATGTTTGTGTGTGTGTGTTTTGTGTATGTTTGTATGTGTTTTGTGGGTGTGTGTGTGTGTGTTTTGTGTGTGTGTTTTTTGTATGTTTGTGTGTGTGTGTTTTGTATGTTTGTGTGTGTGTTTTGTGTATGTGTGTTTTGTATGTTTGTGTGTGTGTTTTGTGGTTGTGTGTGTGTTTCATGTATGTGTGTTTGTGTGTGGGTGTGTGTTTTGTGTGTGTGTGTGTGTGTGTATGTTTTTTGTATACTTGTGTGTGTGTGTGTGTTTTGTGGTTGTGTGTTTTGTGGTTGTGTTTTTCTTGTGGGTGTGTGTTTTGTGTAGGTGTGTTTTGTGTATGTTTGTGTGTTTTGTGGGTGTGTGTTTTGTGGGTGTGTGTGTGTGTGTTTTGTATGTTGGTGTGTGTGTTTTGTATGTTTGTGTGGGTGTTTTGTGTATGTGTGTGTGTGTGTGTTTTGTGGGGGTGTTTTTTGTATGTTTGTGTGTGTTTGTGTGTTGTGGTTGTGTGTGTTTTTTGTATGTGTTTGTGTGTTGTGGTTGTGTGTGTTTTGTGGCTGTGTTTTTTTGTATGTTTGTGTGTGTGTTTTGTATGTTTTTGTGTGTGTTTTGTGTATGTGTGTGTGTGTGTTTTTGTGTGTATATGTGTGTTTTGTGTGTTTTTTGTATGTTTGTGTGTGTTCATGTGTTGTGGTTGTGTGTGTGTGTGTGTGTGTGTGTGTGTTACCTGGTCGTAGTATTTGTTGATGTACTTGTAGAGTTCATGAAGTGCGACCAGACTGTTCATCTCGGAGGCAAAACTCTGCACACACACAAAAGTTCCTCTTTGACCTTGGGGGCCCAACTTTTCCACTACACGGGGGGGCCGGGTCCCACTCAACACTGAATGTTGATGTGAATGGCATTCAATGATGATATCTAACAGTTGACAACCTTGTCCAATGACATGGAAGCATACGTGTTAATCACAGGAATTATTATCAAGGCTTTGGTCAGGCGGATTACAGAACCAAATCATCATAAATGCAGAGCTAAGATAAATACATTCAACCTGAGTTAATAATACAAAAAAATACAACATTCTGACATAAACTTAAAAAAAACCGTAAGTCATATTTTCTGCGCTTTTGAAACTTCTCCAGACTTTGTGTGAGAGTGTCACTACTGCCACAAGTGGTGGAAAAGTGTATTACAACTGAGTACGGGCAGACACTTTTGAGGGGGTTTTGTAGGATTCTAGATCAGTGTTTCTGCACCGAAAAATATGTGAGATCTGTTTCAGTTGTAATGCACTTTTCCACCACTTGTGGCAGTAACCACTCACATTTGAACCGATAAGGTAGTAATTCCCGGAATGGATACCAGTACTCAACAGTACTAATTTAACAATACTTTTGTGTGTGTGTTATAAACATTCATTGTTTGATAATAACATTTATTTTAACATGTGTCATGTAGATATATGGCTGAAAAATTAGTTCAAAAAGTTAGCATGCTAAAGTTAACATTAGCATGTGTCAAAAGCCAAGTTACATGATTCTGAGATGCACGGCTGCAAAATTATCTTAGTAATTTAGCTTGCTAACAGTTAGCATGTGTCAAGTACCAAGTTATGTGACTCTGAGATGTACAACTGAAAAAATAGCTTAAAAAGTTAGCTTGCTAACATTAGCATGCTAACAGTTAGAATGTGTCAGAGCCAAATTATATGACTGAGTTGTACGGCTGCTAGATTAGCTAAAAAAGTTAGCATGCTAATAACATTAGCATGCTAACAGTTAGCATGTGTAAAGTACCAAATGACTCTGAGATGAGGCTGCAAGATTAGCTAAAAAGTTAGCATGCTAATGTTATCAGCATGCCAACTTTTTTTTAGCATGCTAACAGTTAGCACTTCTAAAGTACCAAGTTATATGACTCTGAGATGCTAAAAAAAGTTAGCAAGCTATTGTTATTAGCATGCTAACAATTTTTACACATGCTAACAGTTAGCATGTGTCAAGTACCAAGGTATATGACTGAGATGAGGCTGCAAGATTAGCTAAAAAAGTTAGCATGTGTCAAGTACCAAGTTATATGACTCTTGAGATGTACAGCTGCAAGATTAGCTAAAATAGTTAGCTTACTAACATTACCATGTTAACAGTGAGCATGTGTCAAGTACCATGTTATATGACTCTGAAATGAGGCTACAAGATTAGCTAAAAAAGTTAGCATGCTCACTTTTTTTAGCATGCTAACAGTTAGCATGTCTTAAGTACCAAGTTAAATGACTCTGAGATGAGGCTGCAAGATTAGCTAAAAAAGTTAGCATGCTAACTTTTTTTTAGCATGCTAACAGTTAGCATGTCTCAAGTACCAAGTTAAATGACTCTGAGATGAGGCTGCAAGATTAGCTAAAAATGTTAGCATGCTAACTTTTTTTTGCATGCTAATAGTTAGCATGTGTCAAGTACCACGTTATATGACTCTGAGATGAGGCTGCAAGATTAGCTAAAAAAGTTAGCATGCTAACTTTTTTTTTTTGCATGCTAACAGTTAGCATGTGTCAAGTGCCAAGTTATACGACTCTAAGATGAGGCTGTAAGATTTGCTAAAAAAAAGTTAGCATGCTAAAGTTATCAGCATGCTAACTTTTTTTTTAAGCATGCTAACAGTTAGCATGTCTCAAGCACCACGTTATATGACTCTGAGATGAGGCTGCAAGTTTAGCTAAAATAAAAGTTAGCATGCTAATGTAATCAGCATGCTAGCTTTTTTTAAGCATGCTAACAGTTAGCATGTCTCAAGTACTAGGTTATATGACTCTGAGATGAGGCCGCAAGATTAGCTTAAAAAAAGTTAGCATGCTAATGTTATTAGCATGCTAACTTTTTTTTTTAGCATGCTAACAGTGAGCATGTCTCAAGTACCAAGTTATATGACTGAGATGAGGCTGCAAGATTAGCTAAAAACTTAGCATGCTAATGTTATTAGCATGCTAACTTCTTTTTTTTAGCATGCTAACAGTTAGCATATGTCAAGTACTAATTTATATGACTTTGGGGAAAAGAAGGGCAGCAAAATTAGCCCAAAAAGTTCAGCTAATTAGCTAAGATGCTAACAGAGTAAAAGAACCATTGCAAAGATGGTATGGAACAGGCGGAATGTTCTAGCAGCAGATGACAGATTGGTCGCACTAACCCCTGACAGCTCGGTCAGAGTGGAGTTCATCTCCTGGTAGCATCCAGACGCGGCACTGTGGATGTCACTGTAGTACCTGCACACACACACACACACACACACACACACACGTGTCTCCATGGTAACTGTGCTACGGTTGACGTCTGGCCTTAGTCACTACACAACACGTTTCCATGGCAACTCACCTCTCCACCAACTGTTTGTAGCGAGGGATTTCCCTGGCGTAGAGGAGCTTGTTGACCGGAGAGTCCTGATTGGACAGAGGGCGGTCACATGGGGTCACATGTCTCACACACACACACACACACACACACACACACACACACACACACACAAAACCCACACAAAACACCCCCCCACAAAACACACACACACACCCACAAAAGACACCCACAAACACACGAACACACACACACACACACAACCCACACAAAACACCCCCCCCACAAAACACACACACACACACCCACAAAAGACACCCACACAAACACACATGCACACACAACACAAAACACACACACAAACACAAAACACACATGTACAAACATACAAAAAACACACACACACCCACAAAACACACGCACACACAAAACACAAAACACACACAAACCCACACACCCACAAAACACACACACACAACCACAAAACACACACAAAAGACACGCAAAACACACCCCCACAAAACACACATACATACACACAAAAGACACCCACAAACACACATGCACACACAACACAAAACACACACGCACAAGCACACACACAAAACACCCACAAAACACACGCGCACAAACATATAAAAAACACACACACACCCACAAAACACACGCAAAACACACGCACCCACAAAACACACTAACACACATGCACACAAAACACACACATAAACACACACCCACACACAAACACACACACCCACAAAACACACGTACACACACAAAACACCCACACACAACCACAAAACACACACAAAACACACACACACACAAAAAACACACCCCCACAAAACACACACACATACACACAAAAGACACCCACAAACACACATGCACACACAACACAAAACACACACGCACAAGCACATACACAAAACACCCACAAAACACAGACGCACGAACATACAAAAAACACACACAAACCCACAAAACACACGCACCCACAAAACACACAAACACACATGCACACAAAACACACACATAAACCCACACACACCCACCCACAAAACACACATACACACACAAAACACCCACAAAACACACACACACAACCACAAAACACACACAAAACCTACACGCACACAAAACACACGGAAAACACACCCCCACAAAACACACACACACACATACACACAAAAGACACCCACAAACACACATGCACACACAACACAAAACTCACACATACACAAACACACACGCACAAACACCTGTACACACACAAGCACAAAACACACACACACACCCACAAAAAACACACACACACACACACACACACACACCAGTCACTTACCCGTCCCACTTTGTGCTCGGAGGTGGTGCAGGAGTCGATGAAGGTCTGGGCGATGACGGACAGGACGGCGTCGATGCTGTCTGAGACCTGCACGTCCAACACGAACTGAGGGTTCTTCAGGATGTTGACCCAGAACCTGAGAGGGAGACTGGCGCAGGAGGACACACACGTCACGGACACGCCCCCACGGTGGTCTGGTCAGCTCTCACCTGTTGGTCTTCCAGATGTGGACAGTCTCCGGGTCGTCGATGCCGTGTTTCTCCGCCATGTCGTCCAGGAAGTCGAAGAAGAACCTGACGGCGATGGGAGGAGGACGCTTGGTGCTCAGGATGGCCACGAAGACGTCGTCCACAAACTTCTGCAGCGTCCCCTTCACAGACAGACAGGTGGACATGATGACTGATGCCTTCAAGGACAGTCTGGTCATTTCAATATCACTGTGTTACTACCTTCATGGTCAGTAGTTTAGTCAATAAATATCCTCATGTTTACTAGTGTTACCTTCATGGTCAGCAGTTTAGTCTGTAAATATCATCACGTTTACTAGTGTTACCTTCATGGTCAGTAGTTTAGTCTGTAAATATCATCGCGTTTACTAGTGTTACCTTCATGGTCAGTAGTTTAGTCTGTAAATATCACCGCGTTTACAAGTGTTACCTTCATGGTCAGTAGTTTGGTCGGTAAATATCATTGCGTTTACTAGTGTTACCTTCATGGTCAGTAGTTTAGTCTGTAAATATCACATTTACTAGTGTTACCTTCATGGTCAGTAGTTTAGTCGGTAAATATCACAGCATTTACTAGTGTTACCTTCATGGTCAGCAGTTTAGTCGGTAAATATCACAGCGTTTACTAGTGTTACCTTCGTGGTCAGCAGTTTAGTCGATAAATATCATCACGTTTACTAGTGTTACCTTCATGGTCAGTAGTTTAGTCAGAAAATATCCTCATGTTTACTAGTGTTACCTTAATGGACATTAGTTTAGTCGGTAAATATCATCGCGTTTACTAGTGTTACCTTCATGGTCAGTTGTTTAGTCGGTAAATATCATCATGTTTACAAGTGTTACCTTCATGGTCAGTAGTTTAGTCGGTAAATATCATCACGTTTCCTAGTGTTACCTTCATGGTCAGCAGTTTAGTCGCTAAATATCACATTTACTAGTGTTACCTTCATGGTCAGTAGCTTAGTCGGTAAATATCATCGTGTTTACCAGTGTTACCTTCATGGTCAGCAGTTTAGTCGGTAAATATCATCGTGTTTACTAGTGTTACCTTCATGGTCAGTAGTTTAGTCTGAAAATATCACCGCGTTTACAAGTGTTACCTTCATGGTCAGTAGTTTAGTCGGTAAATATCATCGTGTTTACTAGTGTTACCTTCATGGTCAGCAGTTTAGTCGGTAAATATCATCACGTTTACTAGTGTTACCTTCATGGTCAGTAGTTTAGTCTGTAAATATCACAGCGTTTACTAGTGTTACCTTTATGGTCAGCAGTTTAGTCGGTAAATATCACCGCGTTTACAAGTGTTACCTTTATGGTCAGTAGTTTAGTCGGTAAATATCACAGCGTTTACTAGTGTTACCTTCATGGTCAGCAGTTTAGTCGATAAATATCATCACGTTTACTAGTGTTACCTTCATGGTCAGTAGTTTAGTCAGAAAATATCCTCATGTTTACTAGTGTTACCTTAATGGACATTAGTTTAGTCGGTAAATATCATCGCGTTTACTAGTGTTACCTTCATGGTCAGTTGTTTAGTCGGTAAATATCATCATGTTTACTAGTGTTACCTTCATGGTCAGTAGTTTAGTCGGTAAATATCATCACGTTTCCTAGTGTTACCTTCATGGTCAGCAGTTTAGTCGGTAAATATCACATTTACTAGTGTTACCTTCATGGTCAGTAGCTTAGTCGGTAAATATCATCGTGTTTACCAGTGTTACCTTCATGGTCAGCAGTTTAGTCGGTAAATATCATCGTGTTTACTAGTGTTACCTTCATGGTCAGTAGTTTAGTCTGAAAATATCACCGCGTTTACAAGTGTTACCTTCATGGTCAGTAGTTTAGTCGGTAAATATCATCGTGTTTACTAGTGTTACCTTCATGGTCAGCAGTTTAGTCGGTAAATATCATCACGTTTACTAGTGTTACCTTCATGGTCAGTAGTTTAGTCTGTAAATATCACCGCGTTTACTAGTGTTACCTTCACGGTCAGTAGTTTAGTCGGTAAATATCATCGTGTGTACTTGTGTTACCTTCATGGACATTAGTTTAGTCGGTAAATATCATCGTGTTTACTAGTGTTACCTTCATGGTCAGTAGTTTAGTCGGTAAATATAATTGCGTTTACGAGTGTTACCTTCATGGTCAGTTGTTTAGTCGGTAAATATCATCGCGTTTACTAGTGTTACCTTCATGGTCAGTTGTTTAGTCGGTAAATATCATCGCGTTTACTAGTGTTACCTTCATGGTCAGTAGTTTAGTCGGTAAATATCATCGCGTTTACTAGTGTTACCTTAATGGACATTAGTTTAGTCGGTAAATATCATCGCGTTTACTAGTGTTACCTTCATGGTCAGTTGTTTAGTCGGTAAATATCATCGCGTTTACTAGTGTTACCTTCATGATCAGTAGTTTAGTCGGTAAATATCATCGCGTTTACTAGTGTTACCTTCATGATCAGTTGTTTAGTCGGTAAATATCATCGCGTTTACTAGTGTTACCTTCATGGTCAGTAGTTTAGTCGGTAAATATCATCGCGTTTACTAGTGTTACCTTCATGGTCAGTAGTTTAGTCGGTAAATATCATCACGTTTCCTAGTGTTACCTTCATGGTCAGCAGTTTAGTCGGTAAATATCACATTTACTAGTGTTACCTTCATGATCAGTAGCTTAGTCGGTAAATATCATCGTGTTTACCAGTGTTACCTTCATGGTCAGCAGTTTAGTCGGTAAATATCATCATGTTTACCAGTGTTACCTTCATGGTCAGTAGTTTAGTCTGAAAATATCACCGCGTTTACAAGTGTTACCTTCATGGTCAGTAGTTTAGTCGGTAAATATCATCGTGTTTACTAGTGTTACCTTCATGGTCAGCAGTTTAGTCGGTAAATATCATCACGTTTACTAGTGTTACCTTCATGGTCAGTAGTTTAGTCTGTAAATATCACCGCGTTTACTAGTGTTACCTTCACGGTCAGTAGTTTAGTCGGTAAATATCATCGTGTGTACTTGTGTTACCTTCATGGACATTAGTTTAGTCGGTAAATATCATCGCGTTTACTAGTGTTACCTTCATGGTCAGTTGTTTAGTCGGTAAATATCATCGCGTTTACTAGTGTTACCTTCATGATCAGTAGTTTAGTAGGTAAATATCATCGCGTTTACTAGTGTTACCTTCATGGTCAGTTGTTTAGTCGGTAAATATCATCGCGTTTACTAGTGTTACCTTCATGGTCAGTAGTTTAGTCGGTAAATATCATCGCGTTTACTAGTGTTACCTTCATGGTCAGTAGTTTAGTCTGTAAATATCACCGCGTTTACTAGTGTTACCTTCATGGTCAGTAGTTTAGTCGGTAAATATCATCGCGTTTACTAGTGTTACATTCATGGTCAGTAGGTTAGTCCGTAAATATCATCACGTTTACTAGTGTTACCTTCATGGACAGTAGTTAATCAGTAAATTACTTTGTTTCTACTAATGCTACCTTCATGTACAGTAGTTTAGTCAGTAAATCACATTGTTTTTACTGGTGTTACCTTCATGGACAGCAGTCTGGTCAGGTAAATCTCAGGTATTGCTTTGGCTCGCTCCCTCTCCCTCATGCTGCTCTTCCTGTGTTTGGGGATGTCGGGGTCTTCGCTGCTCTTCACCAGATGCCAAAGTCGAAGCCCCTCCTCTTCTTCGCTCTCCAGCATCGGCGTTTCTACGGAGACGACAGGAGGCTCTTCTTAATGTTTCCACATCTCACAGGTTCTCAGGGTTCTAGAGAGAGGCGAGGGTCCTACTTTCTCCAGTCTGGAACACCTGGTTGACTCGAGCGCCGCTGGAACTCTGTGACCGCGCGACGAGAGCGACTGTGGCGCCGTCTGGAACCTGAAGAAGCCGAGGACGAGGTCAGGAGGAGCAGGACTACTAGGGGGCGGCGGTGAGGGTGCCTACCTTGTAGTGCTGCAGCGTGTTGAGTCGTTTCCAGCGGCCTTGAACCACGGCTGTGACGTCGTCGTCCGACAGCGTCAGGTGACCCGCCTGACCCGAACGCCACTCTGCCCGTCAAACGCGGAACCGCGGTCAGAACCGATCTGAACTACAAGCCACAGGCGAGACGAGCGTTTACCTAAGTCCAAGGTGTCCGCCGCCGGTCTCTGAGAGAACGCCGCTCCTCTGTAGACCTGGTCCAGGATCTTGTCCTTCACCTACACACAGCACACAGTCTAAGGACAGGACAAGTGAGGGCGAGAGAGAGACGGGTACCTGTGTGATGGTGTCCATGTCCAGCACTTTGACGGGACACGGTTGGACTTCAGCTCCGTTCTTCACCAGGACTGTCAAAGTCTGAGCACACACACACTTAATACCACACACACCGCGCACTCTCATAACGTGTGTGTCGCCATGGTTACCACGGCACAGTAGTCGATGTCCTCACGGAGCAAGTGGCTGTCGTTGAGCGTCCTCTTGGCCTTTCCCGTCACCGCGTCCACCGGGCCTTTGTCCACCTGGTACTTGATGGCCCGGTAGAGCATGTAGAGGGGCTCGCCCGCCACCTCCTGCACGGGAGACACAGAGACGCGTCAGACGGGACACGGGGGACTCCGAGAGTCAGACAGACATGAACCTTGAGGAAGGAGTAGAGGCAGATGGACATCCAGTTGGTCAACATCTTCTCCACAACCGTCTCTGTCCTGAAACCACAACGGAAGACAGAGGTCAAACTGCAAAGGCCGGTGTTGGGTTTGGGACAATGGCCCTACCAAAATCCTTGCACATAATAAAACCACACTCATTTTGCGCTGGCTTGGACTCTGTTTTTGCTTGTGATGTGTTTCTCTGGTTCCCTATGCGGGTGAGTTGGGTCCTTCCTCCATTTTGGCAGACAGACTGCACAGGAGGCCCTGCGATGAGGTGGCGACTTGTCCAGGGTGTACCCCGCCTTCCGCCCGATTGTAGCTGAGATAGGCTCCAGCGCCCCCCGCGACCCCAAAGGGAATAAGCGGTAGAAAATGGATGGATGGATGGACTGCACAGGATTGTTGGCTCTAAAGCGGTTTTCTAATTACCTGTCCGACAGAACCTGCGGCATCCAGTTTGCTGGGTCCTCCCTGTATTGAAGGGTGTACATCAGGGTTCCATCAAAGGCCCGTCGTTGTTTTCCAATCCATCCATTTTCTTCCGCTTAGGCAGCAGCCTAAGCAGAGAAGCCCAGACTTTCCTCTCCCCAGCCACTTCGTCCAGCTCCTCCCAGGGTATCCTAAGGCGTTCCCAGGCGAGCCGGGAGACATAGTCTTCCCCGTGGCCTCCTACCGGTCGGACGTGCCCTAAACAACCCCCCGGGGAGGCGTCCGGGTAGCATTCTGACCAGATGCCCGAACCACCTCATCTGGCTCCTCTCCATGTGGAGGAGCAGCATCTTTACTCTGAGCTCCTCACGGATGACAGAGCTTCGCACCCTATCTCTAAGGGAGAGCCCCGCCACCCGGCGGACAAAACTAATTTCGGCCGCTTGTACCCGTGATCTTGTCCTTTTGGTGATAACCCAAAGCTCATGACCATAGGTGAGGGTGGGAACGTAGATCGACCGGTAAATTGAGAGCCTCGCTTTCTGGCTCAGCTCCTTCTTCACCACAACGGATCAATACAGGGTCCGCATTACTGAAGACGCCGCACCGATCCGCCTGTCGATCTCACGATCCAGTCTTCCCCCACTCGTGAACAAGACTCTGAGGTACCACTTGGTTTCCCATCTATGTAAATAACCTCTGTGATAATGCGTCAATTTTTGTGCAGACGACACGGTCATCCTCCGCTGTAGCTCCCGCTGTCTGCTTTTGATGTTGTTCAGTACCAACTGACAAAGCAGAGGAATCTAAGGTGGTGTTATTTTCAAATGGCAAACGACCGCCATTGAACATTCCAAAATTATCAACCGCTCATAAGGTTGAACTGGAAATGGTCACGACATTTAAGTACGCGTGGATCGTTATTGACGAGAACTTGTCTTTTAAATCAGACATTGAAAAGCTTCAAAATCAAACTGGGATTTTTTTTTAAAAAACAAGTCCTGTTTTTTTAGGAACGCTTGATCCTGATCACTTTCATGCCTTTGCTAGATAATGGAGACATGCTTTTTGGGAACACACTTGACACATATTTGAAAAAACTGGATACTGTGTACCAGGGGTTCTTTACGTTTTTGACCTCGGGGCCCAACATTTCAAGGCCCACTTAAATATCAACACCCAATTAAAGCTGCGAGCAGCGATGGACGGGACCGACTCTGAGGGCTCATAAAATCCAAACCAGAGCAGTAATTAAAACTCTTTCATCAACTTTTAATCAGAAGGGTTCCATCTCTCTCCTGGGCTAATTTGAAGCCGACACCACAAACGCGCTCAGAGGAGATAATGTTTGAAAAAAGGTGACTGTTTTTACACAACTTTTGTTTTGAAGGGGGAATTGCAAACTTCCTGTTGATTTTTGCTGAGGGTTGTCAGTGTACGAAATATAGGTCTTAGTGAGACCTACATAGAGGTTTTTGTTTCATGTCTCTACGACATTCCTACTAGGAGTTACAGGCAGTTTTGTCTGTGTTTTCTGCGCTAGAGCGCAATTTTGAGTTTTGGGGTTTGGTTTTTTGATTCGATCGCAATTTTCGCCAGTCCTGATGTGTGTGTCCAATTTGGTGAGTTTTGACGCATGTTAAGGGGGTCAAATTACAACTCAAAGAGGCGCAGGTATAATAATAAAACGCTATAAATACAATAGGGTCCTCTGTCCCAAAGGGACTTGGTCCCTAATTAGTCATCTTACACTTGATTTGAATCGAATTCAATAATCATATTACAGTTTATGACCGTGTCAAATGATATGAAACCATGTTATCAAGGGACTCTTAAAAACTAAGTTAAATCAATAATAAATAATAGTGATATGTTTGCTCGATAAACTGTCAATAAAATGTAAGTGCAGCTGCAAATACAGCTTTACCACTTTAGTCATCATTTTTGCGCATTAAAAAACGTCTCTTCTGTTTGATAAATACTAAGTCATTTGTACAAGCAGGTTTTTTTGTTTAGTTTTTTCCAAAATTTTTCAGCATGCAGCCCTCAATGAATACATTTGGACGCCGCTGCTTTGGAAGGTCACAGAACATGTAGTACAACGTGTTCAGATAGATATTAGCAACATGCTAACATGGGATGCTAATCAAGCTGATCATTAACTAGAATATGCAGTTGCATGCTGCATGTGCTAATGGTTAACATGTGTCATGTACCAAGTTATATGACTCGGAGATATAGGGCTGCAAAATTAGCTAAAAAAAAAGTTAGCATGCTAATGTTAACATTAGCATGTGTCAAAGACCAAGGTATGTGAGTCTGAGATGTACGGCTGTAAAACTAGCTTAAAAAAGTTAGCATGCTAATGTTGACATTAGCATGTGCCAATATGTACGGCTGCAAAATAAGCCAATCTAAAAGGTTTGCTTGCTGAAGTTAGCACGCTAAATTTAACATTAGCATGTATCAGAGACAAGGTTACATGAATCTGAGATGTAGAGCTAAAAAACGTTAGCTTACTAACATTAGCATGCTGACAGTTACAACGTGTCAAGTACCACGTTATATGACTCTGAGAAGTACAGCTGCAAAATTCGCTAAAAAAGTTAGCACGCTACATGTGCCAACGACCAAGTTACATGACTCTGAGATGTACGGCTGTAAAACCAGCTAAAAAAGTTAGCATGCTAATTTTAACATTAGCATGTGCCAACGACCAAGTTATATGACTGAGATGTACGGCTGCAAAATAAGCTAAAAAAAAAGTATGCTTGCAGTTGTTAGCATGCTAATTTTAACATTAGCATGTATCAGAGACAAAGTTACATGACTTTGAGATGTACAGCTGAAACATTATCTAAAAAAGTTAGCTTTCTAACATTAGCATGCTGACAGTTAAAATGTGTCAAGTACCACGTTATATGACTCTGAGAAGTACGGCTGCAAAATTAGCTAAAAAAGTTAGCACGTTACATGTGTCAACGACCAAGTTACATGACTCTGAGATGTACGGCTGCAAAATAAGCTAAAAAATAAAAAGTATGCTTGCTGTAGTTAGCATGCTAATTTTAACATTAGCATGTATCAGAGACAAAGTTACATGACTCTGAGATGTACAGTTGAAAAATTATCTAAACAAGTTAGCCTGCTAACATTAGCATGCTAACACTTAAAATGTGTCAAGTACCACGTTATAGGACTCTGAGATGTGCGGCTGCAAGATTAGTTAAAAAGGCTAACTTTTTTTTTTTTTAGCATGCTAACAGTTACCATGTGTCAAGTACCAAGGTATGTGAGTCTAAAACTAACAAAAAAATTACATTACATTAGCATGTGTCAACGACCACGTTACATGACTCTGAGATGTACAGCTGAAAAATGATCCAAAAAAAAGTTAGCTGGCTAACATTAGCATGCTAACAGTTAAAATGTGTCAAGTACCACGTTATATGACTCTGAGATGTACGGCTGCAAGATTAGCTAAAAAAAAAAGTTAGCATGCTAATAGCATTAGCATGCTAACTTTTTTTTTGTTTTTGCATGCTAACAGTTACCATACGTCAAGTACCAAGGTATGTGAGTCTAAGATGTACGGGTGTAAAACTAGCTTAAAAAGTTAGCATGCTTATGTGTACAATAGCATGTGTCAATGACCAAGTTACTTGACTCTGTATATACAGCTGAAAAATTATCTAAACAAGTTAGCTTGCTAACATTAGCATGCTAACAGTTCGAATGTGTCAAGGACCACGGTACATGACTCTGAGATATACAGCTGAAAAATGATCTAAAAAAAAAAGTTAGCTGGCTAACATTAGCATGCTCCAGCTCTCGATAAGGTGCCGTACCTTCTCAGCATGAGTTTGGGGTTCTTGGCGACGTACTGCTGCACCAGGTCCTGCAGCAAAGTCTTCATGACCTCGGTGAAGTACTCCAGCTTGTCGTGCAGCGCCATGGTCAGCAGACTGGCCACGTAGCCGCGGTCGCGCTGGGAGAAGCCCTGCTGGGCCTCCAGCGTGTGAATGAACTGAGGGCGCAGACAGGAAGCGGACGTTAGCCGTTGGCCGCTCGCCAGCCGCCACGACCCCCGCCGGTGGCCACGCCCACCCTGGTGAGGAAGAGCCGGTTGTTGAGCAGGTTGTTGAGCTGACGGAGGCCCTGCTCCACCGTGTGCCTCCTGGACTCCGGCAGATCCAGGTGCCGACTCAGAGGCGCCGCCTGGTGGCCGGGGAAGAAAACTCTCTCCGCATATGTGCGGTAATCCAGCAGGGGGAGACCTGGTCCTCCCACGTCGCTGCTCAGGTCCATCATCTCCGTCATCAGGTCTGCACGGGGGGGAAAGGAGCAAGCAAACGGTTAAAAGCCCGCCCGGGACTTCGGAACCGAGGCGAGGTTTTTGCTGACCAGTGAACTCCTTGCGACACTGATCGCCCACGTTGATCTCCAAGGTTTCCAACTGCAACAGGACCTTCTTGTAGTCTCTGAGGGCCTGCTTGCTCTTCCTCCTGCGGCACAAACAACCGTCAGCGTGCCGGTCTTGGCGTGAGACGGCCAGCCGGCTCACCTGTACACCAGGATGACGACCAGCACCGACAGGATGATGAGCGCCGCCCCCGCCCCCAGACCGATCTGAGCGGCCAGCGGGATGGGGGGCAGCAGAGAGTCGCCGTCGTACTGAACCGTGCCCAAGTCCACCTGCAGGTGTCCCATCAGCACCTGGGGCCCACAAACAAACGTGCCTCTTTATTAGGAACATCGCAGATTTGGAGTTGGTGACGTTTATTGGACCAACTCCAGGTCACCGGTGCAAAAATATATACAGTGCAAAAATTAAATAGACTACTGACCATGAAGGTAACACTTGTAAACGCGATGTTATTTACCGACTAAACTACTGACCATGAAGGTTACACTAGTAAACGCGGTGATATTTATCGACTAAACTACTGACCATGAAGGTAACACTAGTAAACGCGGTGATATTTACCGACTAAACTACTGACCATGAAGGTAACACTAGTAAACGCGGTGATATTTACCGACTAAACTGCTGACCATAAAGGTAACACTAGTAAACGCGGTGATATTCACCGACTAAACTACTGACCATGGAGGTAACACTAGTAAACGCGGTGATATTCACCGACTAAACTACTGACCATGAAGGTAACACTTGTAAACGCGATGATATTTACCGACTAAACTACTGACCATGAAGGTAACACTAGTAAACGCGATGATATTTACAAACTAAACTACTGACCATGAAGGTAACACTAGTAAACGCGATGATATTTACAAACTAAACTACTGACCATGAAGGTAACACTAGTAAACGCGGTGATATTTACCGACGAAACTACTGCCCATTAAGGTAACACTAGTAAACGCGATATTTACCGACTAAACTACTGACCATGAAGGTAACACTTTTAAACGCGATGATATTTCCCGACTAAACTACTGACCATGAAAGTAACACTAGTAAACGCGGTGATATTTACCGACTAAACTACTGACCATGAAGGTAACACTAGTAAACGCGGTGATAATTACCGACTAAACTGCTGACCATGAAGGTAACTCTAGTAAACGCGGTGATATTTACCGACTAAACTGCTGACCATGAAGGTAACACTAGTAAACGCGATGATATTTACTGACTAAACTGCTGACCATGAAGGTAACTCTAGTAAACGCGGTGATATTTACAGACTAAACTGCTGACCATGAAGGTAACACTAGTAAACGCGATGATATTTACAAACTAAACTACTGACCATGAAGGTAACACTAAAAAACGCGGTGATATTTATCGATTAAACTACTAACCATGAAGGTAACACTCGTAAACGCGGTGATGTTTACCGACTAAACTACTGACCATGAAGGTAACACTAGTAAACGCGATATTTACCGACTAAACTACTGACCATGAAGGTAACACTTTTAAACGCGATGATATTTTCCGACTAAACTACTGACCATGAAGGTAACACTAGTAAACGCGGTGATATTTACCGACTAAACTACTGACCATGAAGGTAACACTAGTAAACGCGGTGATAATTACCGACTAAACTGCTGACCATGAAGGAAACACTACTAAACGCGGTGATATTTACCGACTAAACTGCTGACCATCAAGGAAACACTGGTAAACGCGGTTATATTTACAGACTAAACTACTGACGATGAAGGTAACACTAGTAAACGCGATATTTACAGACTAAACTACTGACCATGAAGGTAACACTTGTAAACGCTGTGATATTTACCGACTAAACTACTGACCATGAAGGTAACACTAGTAAACGCGGTGATATTTACTGACTAAACTACTGACCATGAAGGTAACACTAGTAAATGCGATGATAATTACCGACTAAACTGCTGTCCATGAAGGTAACACTTGTAAATGCCATGATATTTACCGACTAAACTGCTGACCATGAAGGTAACACTTGTAAACGCGATGATATTTACCGTATTAAAGGGGCTGTTTAGGACAACATTTTCTTGGGGACGGGATTTTTTCACTTTTTTTTTTTTTGTCAGGTAAATTATTTTTTTCACTTTTATTTTTAATTTTTTTCACATTTAGGACTACATTTTTCTAGGGGACGGGATTTTTTCAGGGTTTTATTATATACTTTTTGTCTGGTTTTTATTTTTTTCACGTTTTGTTTTGGTCAGGTTTTTCTTCTTTTTATTATTATTATTATTTTTCACGTTTTTTTTTTTTTTTTTTAAGTTTTTTTTTTTTTCACGTCAAGGTTTATTCATTTATCCATCTGTATGTGTAAAAAATGGGGGCCTGCCCTGTTATTTAAGGAAGCAGTGCATAAAGGGGCTGTTAAGGACAGAATTTTTCTATGGACGGGATTTTTTTCAGGTATTTTTTATTTTTTTTTCACATATAAAAAAAAAAATTTACGTTTTGAAATATATTTTTTTCAAGTTTTTTTTTCTTTCCCCCCACATTTTTTTTTTCATGTAAAGGTTTATTTATTTATCCATCTGTATGTGTAAAACATGGGGACCTGCCCTGCTATTTAAGAAGCAGTGCATTAAAGGGGCTGTTTAGGACGAGGGACGGCGTGGCGAAGTTGGGAGAGTGGCCGTGCCAGCAATCTGAGGATTACTGGTTCAATCCCCGCCTTCTACCATCCTAGTTACATCCGTTGTGTCCTTGAGCAAGACACTTCACCCTTGCTCCTGATGGGCCTAGTTAGCGCTGTGCATGGCAGCTCCCGCCATCAGTGTGTGAATGTGTGTGTGTGAATGGGTGAATGTGGAAATAGTGTCAAAGCACTTTGAGTTCCTTAAAAAGGTAGAAAAGCACGATACAAGTATAACCCATTTACCATTTACATTTTTCTAGGGGAAGGGATTTTTTAATTTTTAATTATTTTTTTGTCTGGTTTTTTTTTCACGTTTTGTATTTTTTTGTCAGGTTTTTCTTCTTCTTCTTTTTATTATTATTTTTTTTTCACATTTTGTATTTATTTTTTCAAATTTTTTTTTTCACGTCATGGTTTATTTATTTATCCATCTGTATGTATAAAACATGGGTGCCTGCCCGCCCTGCTATTTAAGAAGCAGTGCATTAAGGGGCTGTTTAGGACAGCATTTTTCTAGGAACGAGATTTTTTCAGGTATTTTCATATTTTTTTCACATTTAAAACTTTTTTTCTCAAGTTTTTTTTTCTTTCCCCCCACATTTTTTTTTTTTTCACGTCAAGGTTTATTTATTTATCCATCTGTATGTGTAAAACATGGGGACCTGACCTGCTATTTAAGAAGCAGTGCATTAAAGGGGCTGTTTAGGACTACATTTTTCTAGGTGACGGGATTTTTTCAGGTTTTTAATTTTTTATTTTATTTTTGTCTGGTTTTAACTTTTTTCACGTTTTGTATTTTTTTTTGGCTTCTTCTTCTTTTTATTATTATTATTTTTTTCACGTTTTGTATTTTTTTTTTCACGTTTAAAAAAAAAAAAAATGTAATTTTTTTTTTTCAATGTTAAAAATTTTTTCTTTCAGGTATCATTATTTTTTTCCCCCTACATTTTTATTTTCACGTCAAGGTTTATTTATTCATCCATCTGTCTGTGTAAAACATGGGGACCTGACCTGCTATTTAAGAAGCAGTGCATTAAAGGGGCTGTTTAGGACTACATTTTTCTAGGGGACGGGATTTTTTCAGGTTTTTTATTTTATTTTTGTCTGGTTTTATTTTTTTTCCACGTTTTTTTTTTTTTGGCAGTTTTTTTTTCTTCTTTTCCTTTTTATTAATATTTATTTTTTCACGATTTGCATTTTTTTTTTCACTTTTTTTTTTATTTTTTAAATGTAATTTTTTTTTTCAACGTTAAAATTTTTTTCTTTCAAGTATTATTATTTTTTTCCCCCTACATTTTTATCTTCACGTCAAGGTTTATTTATTTATCCATCTGTATGTGTAAAACATGGGGACCTGACCTGCTATTTAAGAAGCAGTGCATTAAAGGGGCTGTTTAGGACTACATTTTTCTAGGGGACGGGATTTTTTCAGGTTTTTTATTTTATTTTTGTCTGGTTTTAATTTTTTTCACGTTTTGTATTTTTTTTTTTGGCAGGTTTTTTTTCTTCTTTTTCTTTTTATTAATATTAATTTTTTCACGATTTGCATTTTTTTTTCCCCCGTTTTTTTTTTTTTAAATGTAATTTTTTTTTCAACGTTAACATTTTTTTCTTTCAAGTATTATTATTTTTTTCCCCCTACATTTTTATTTTCACGTCAAGATTTATTTATTTATCCATTTGTATGTGTAAAACATGGGGACCTGCCCCGCTAAGAAACAGTGCATTAAAGGGGTCGTTTAGGACAACATTTTTCTTTCTCAGTCTTTTTTGCCACTCGTGCCAGCTTTTTTGAAACATATTGCAGGCATGAAATTCCAAAAGAGCTAATATGTGCAAAAAATAACGAAGTTATCCAGTTGGAACATTAAATATCTTGTCTTGGCAGTCTATTAAATTAAATATAAGTTGAAAAGGATTTGCAAATCATTGCATTCTGTTTTTATTCACCATTTACACAACGTTGTGGGGTTTGTACCATTTCCCGTTACATCCCGAGTCCAAACTAACCTGGAGGCGGGGAAGACCGCCGCTGTCGTCCGCACTCATTGGCTGGACCGCGGGAGGCTCGCAGTACAGGTGAGTGCCGTCCAAGGTCTTCACCTCGCACTCCTGGTCTCCCAGCAGAACCGTCACTTCCTGTCTGGACATGGCGCGCGTCATGTCCTCGCCCTGGTGGACGACATCAGAGTTACGTTTCAGGCGAGACACGGCGGACCAGACGAGGCCTCACCTCCACGGCGATCACGCCGCCGGCTTTGAAGCGATACGGCGCGTCCGGCGCTTCTCGGTTGAGAGGGAAGAGGCGAGGGTTGGGATGGTAGGTGAAGGTCTTGCCCTGAGAGGAGGACAGACCTGAATCTCTGCAGACACATGGGACAGCTGCAGGCGTACCTTGATGCTCTCGTAATGGACTCGCACGTTGTCCATCTGGAACCAGACGCCCTTCACTTGGACCTCCGGGGGGACCGCAGGGGTGGGGCAGGTCATCTGCGAGGAGGACAGGACGGCGCAGCGCTCGGACACCGTCTCCATGGTGCCGTTGAAGACCACCTGCTGCCTGGCGCTGAGCAGGGCCACCCGTCGTCTCCGCCGCACCCTCTGGACGTCCACGGGCTCCACCCACACGGACATGACCGCCCGCTGCACCACATCCAGATTCCTGCCGCTCGCCACCACCACACGCCCGCCGCTGAGCACACAGGAAGTCGGCATCAGCTCGCACGCGCGCGACACAGACCGCCGCGAGGTTTCCTCCTTACGCGTAGAAGCTCTCCGTGGGCGTGGCGTTGGTGATGACGGGGTCCTCCACGTAGCGGAACGTCACGTTGGGACTGGAACGCTCCGCCTTACCGAACAAAACCCGGACCAGGACTTTGCCGGTCTGGTTCCTGGGAGGAGTCTGACACACCAGCTGCTTGTCGCTGACCTCCTCCAGTCTGAAGCACACGAGAACACGTCAGACCAGCAGTGGGAACACAGAAAATAGCCTATTGTGTACCTGCACGGCAGCCATTTTGTGCCCGGCAGCACACTCCTCACTCAGTGTGCTACCTTTTTGCAACTTTTTTTTTTTTCCAGTTTTGCTCGCTCAACTTGAATCCGAAGAAAAACAATACGGGGGTTCGGAACGTTCAGTAAAGTATCCACAGCGTTGTCGACACTGTCGCAAAGAAGATTAACCGAGGCAGAGTGGTATGATTTGTGTGTGTGTGTATGTGTGTGTCCAACACATACACAAAGTTAACTTTCGGTTTCAATCCCAGCCAAGGGGGTGCGGCATCATGGACAAAAGCACGTGTGGAGAGAAGGGATGTCAAAAAGTCAAAACCCCTTTCAAGTTAGGGGAGAGCACAAACAAACAAAACATAACTTGACAATAAGACTTTTAAAGTCATCTTGATAGTAGGCTAATATAGTAAATATTGACACTTAATATCACGTGTTGCCTTCATTATAACATTTATATAAGACTTTTAAAGTCATTTTGATAGTAGGCTAATATAACTAATATAGACACTTACATCATGTGTTGTCTTCATTATAACACTTACATAAGATTTTTAAAGTCATTTTGATAGTAGGCTAATACAGCTAATATAGACACTTACATCATGTGCTGCCTTCATTATAACACTTATATAAGACTTTTAAAGTCATTTTGATAGTAGGCTAATATAGCTAATATAGACACTTAATATCACGTGTTGCCTTCATTATAACACTTATATAAAACTTTTAAAGTCATTTTGATAGTAGGCTAATATAGCTAATATAGACACTTACATCATGTGATGTCTTCATTATAACACTTGTGTAAGACTTTTAAAGTAATTTTGATAGTAGGCTAACATAACTAATATAGACACTTACATCATGTATTGTCTTCATTATAACACTTATATAAGACTTTTAAAGTCATTTTGATAGTAGGCTAATATAGACACTTACATCATGTGTTGCCTTCATTGTAACACTTACATAAGATTTTAAAGTCATTTTGATAGTAGGCTAATATAGACACTTACATCATGTATTGTCTTCATTATAACACTTATATAAGACTTTTAAAGCCATTTTGATAGTAGGCTAATACAACTAATATAGACACATCACGTGCTGCCTTCATTATAAAACTTATATAAGACTTTTAAAGTCATTTTGATAGTAGGCTAATATAACTAATATAGACACCTACATCATGTGTTGTCTTCATTATAACACTTATATAAGACTTTTAAAGTCATTTTGATAGTAGGCTAATATAACTAATATAGACACATCACACTAATATAGACACATCACACTTATATAAGACTTTTAGAGTCATTTTGATAGTAGGCTAATATAGACACTTACATCATGTGTTGCCTTCATTATAACACTTATATAAGACTTTTAAAGTCATTTTGATAGTAGGCTAATATAGACACTTACATCATGTGCTGCCTTCATTATAACACTTATATAAGACTTTTAGAGTCATTTTGATAGTAGGCTAATATAACTAATATAGACACTTAGATCGCGTGTTGTCTTCATTTTAACACTTATATACAACTTTTAAAGTAGGGATGTCCGATAATATTGGACTGCCGATATTATCGGCCGATAAATACTTTAAAATGTAATATCGGAAATTATCGGTATCGGTTTCAAAAAGTAAAATTCATGAACTATACTATTTCGCAGGTTTCCCTGCTCGTCAGGGGATTTCATTTTATTTTATAAAATCTTGCGAAACAGGCTTGTAGGGATGATATAGCCTCTGTGTTTTTTCCTGACCTAACGTATATTCCGCACTGTATAACGGATAAACCACGGAAACCTCGACTATATATATATATATATATATATATATATATATATATATACTCTCAAAAATAAAATATTAGACAAATTGTCAGTTCAACAATATCATTTTCACGTTAGTTTTTCTCTTTTACACTGTATGAAAAAAATACTTCTTGTGCGCCTGGAACATTCCAGCGCACGCTCCCCCATGAGCGCACTTTCGGGGTTCCATTGTCGATGCACTGCTTCTAAAATGCCCATAAAAATTGGTACGTGTCTGCTGCATGTTTGAAAACAAAGCAAAACGCCACAGAATGTCCAGTAAATGAGTGTGTCCATGGCGAACCCTAAAATGCATACGCAGTCTTAGTAGATCAAACGCAGCGCGGCGACTAATAGTACATACTGTTTTATAGTTTGCACGTGCTGTTTAGCGCGTAGTATTTCAATCCTAATAGATCAACATTTTGACTTTTGTCCAGGATGGAACCAATTATTCATGTTTAGGTTATAATTTGCTTCATTATACAAACTGTTCTAGTAACAAACCCTGTTATACCAGCACAAAGTAGGACCGAGGAACACAAAGTAGGAACAGGAAGTGGGCGTGGCACACACGTGTAGCAGGGGTGTGACCCCAGGAAGACGCTCAGGTTGGACGTGTGGCCCGTCAGCAGCTGTCGTCCTCTGACCGTCAACCGGGTCCCTCCAGAAAGTGGACCTCTTTTAGGGATCAGGTCCAGGATCCGAGGGTCCTGAAGACGACAGCGTTCTAACTTTGCTCCTTTCGCTTTTCTTCCCAGCGTGTCCGACTTGCCCTCACCTGATAGCTGAAGTTGATGATGGACCTTCCTGGGGGGCCTGTTCCCACGGTAACGAGGACAGGCCCCGCCCTCTGCTTCTGGCTGGCCTGCAGTCGACACACAACCCTGCAGTCGGCACAAAACGCAAATGTATGACTGCCGTGTGTGTGTGTGTTCTTGTATTTATCCCCTTCTTGAGATATCAAGAAGGAAAAGTATCTTCCATATGAGGAGGTGTGAACAAGTGATGACATAAATCATGGTCCCAATAACATTGCATCTAATAGAGAATGTCTCATTAGCACACCTGGTGGTGACATCTATCAAAATGAGGGTGGTCCCAAAAAGGAGGGATTTTCCACATTGACTGTGTGTCGCTTTTAAAAGTGCTCCCCCTCTGGTCAACATATGAAATAACAAGTGTGCGTAAGACATTGAAATGCACCCCCTTTGGCCAAAATTAATAAAAATAAATATGTATATAGAGACATACTGTAATAACTTGAAGTAAATAATGAAATATAAAAACCAACTACAAACAAAAAACTAAAAGTAGTCTTTTTCTCACAATGTGTCGACTTTTTTCTTATAAAACTGGGAACAATTTCTTATATTCTTTCGGTTTCTGTAATATTGCAATATTTTCTCGTAAAACCATTACTGTTTCTTATGTAAAAGTATTACTTTTTAATGCAAAAATGGTGACATTTGTCATATAAAAAAGTACATTTTAATCACAATAT